>NC_083765.1:51407273-51414773 GCF_963514075.1 Conger conger | reverse complement strand
TGTGTGTTCAGAGATGCTCTTCTGCATACCACTGTTGTAATGTGTGGTTATTTATTTTACTGTCACCTTCCAGTTAGCTTCGACCAGTCTGGCCCTTCTCCTCTGACCTCTCTCATTAAAAGGCGTTTCTGCTGCTCACTGGATGAAATACTCAAACCACCCTGTCTGGCACCAACAATCATTCCACAGTCAAAGTGACTCAGACCTCTTGACAATGTCTGCATATTTGTATGCATTTAGTTGCTGCCACATGATTGGCTGGTTTAATATTTTCACCAGAAATTATATTTCACAGCTGTTCTTTTAAGAAATGATTTTCTGTGAGTGAGTAAATATCTGCCAAATTACCATATACAAACTAAGTTTTTAAATTATTTATCTATTTTAAGTAAACTACTTAAATTGAAATTGAAATTGCCGTTTGCTTCAACTGCAAAAAACCTCTACGTACGACATTGTAGACATTATAACACCTTCAGTACAGTAATGAATATGTTTCCTGAAATACCTTGTCAAATTACTGCAGATGACTTTCTTGTCTGAGTGACAATTTTCTGCTTCGTAAATTAGTGACACACAGACATTTTTGTGTGAAACATGTGGAACAGATTTGCAGTTAAACAGATGAGAATGTCTTCACTTCCAACGGCGACAGCAAGGACTTCCTGACTCCCACGGCTGACATTGAGAACGCGCGGGGTCGGTGGAGTGGAGGGCGCTCGCCTACCTGAACGAGAGTCCTGTTTTTGTCGCTCCTCTCCCTCTCACTGTTGGGCAGCCATGTCATCTGCGTTCCTGTCTCTCATTGCCTCTCCCGTGCTCATCACCCTTCACCTCACCTTAACCTCCCAACCTCCGTTCTCCTTCATTCTCCCCCTTCTTTTTACAGCTCTGTTTCTCCGTCTCCTTCCTACTTCTGCTGAAGTCGGTCTCTTTTCCCCACGCAAGTCTCTCCTCGTTCTGTTGTCACACGCTCTACCTCCAACCTTATCTCCCCCGCTTTCTGACTTCCCTTTCTTTCCCCCTTTCTTCTCTCCTCCCACGTACGCCCTTTCACCCTCTCTTTCGGCACCTTCTGACATTTCTTTTAGTTTGTTCCACCTATTATAATCAGGGTTTCATTATACGACGATTTCATATCGATTTCTCTTTCTGACATCGCCCAACGTCAACAAAAACTGCGGTCACACGTGTGTCCCCTCCATTGTTTGCACAGTGGTAGAGAACTGCATAGGCATGCATGGACGGAGGTACGTACCATTCACTTGCTGGGGGGAGTAGGGTTCCGAGCTGGAGTCTGGGGGTGACTCAGGTAGTGTGCTACAAGAATGAGAGGTAGATGTGGTCAGAGCCAAACATTTCAAATCAGTGCTGACCGGATAATACACATTTTTCATTATAGCCTTGTCTTCACTACACTTTCAGCTATGCATGTCTGCTATACTATTTGTGTGTCTACACTGGTATTAGGTCTTCTGCGATAAACTTTACTCTGTGTGCTGTTTCTGTGTCAGTACATTTTAATGTGGCCTACTACTGCATTATATGCATGTCTACTCCACAGTAAAATGCTGCGAGTGTTATTTGCTATTTTTACAAATGCTGTCAGCATATATATACCACAGACTGTCATTCGCATACTGTATATCTTTTCAACTGTGTGCACTATGTTCTAAACTGCTGTGCTGTTTTACATGGTGTCTCACTCTTTTTCCCTCCATCTCTTTCTTCCTCTACGTATTGTTTCTGCAAGTGAAGTTAAACAGGGAGCTTTTGTAATGGAACTGCACTCAGACAGGTGTGTGTGTGTGTGTGTATCTGGACTGCAGTACCTGCGTGGGGGCAGATATCGCTAATGCTAACACAGAGCCTGATCTGACACCTGATTGGAAGGCAAGCCGCCCCTGCTTGTCGATTCATCGATGCTGGTCCATAAGTGTACGCTTTTAGTGCTTCATTTGGCTCGCTGTGTGTCTAACCCTTGTCACACTGCAGCAGGGATCAACAACTCAGGCCCCCGAATCCAAATCCGGCCCTGGGTTTCTTTTCTCCCCTGTGAGTAGCGCTACCGATTCACTGCAGTCCTCACACCTGACTCCCAGGTAAAGGGAGGGCGGAAAACCAGCAGTTCTCAGACCTTGCCGACCGTGAGTTGCTGATCCCTGCATTACATTGTGCTGATTCTCAGTGTTGCTCCGACCTTAACTAGCTGATTTTAAGTGTTTCAGTTCACGTGTGGACATACATAGTGCTTCTTTTCTTGCATACATAGTGCTTTTTTGCTCTCTGGCCTGTTTACTCCTTTCTTTCACTCATTTTTCCCTCTCCACCATCTTCCCATCTTCAATAGAATCTCCTCCCTCCCCAGAGCAGTTGCCCTGTGTAAAACTGCACTCTCCCTCTCTCCCTCTCTCCCTCCCTCACTCCCTCACTCCTTCACTCCCTCCCTCCACCTCTGTCACCTCCAGAGCAGTTACTCTCTGTTCCTTGCTCCCTTTCTATCTCTCCCTAGAGTAGTTTCTCTTAGTTACTCAGCCTCTCTCTCTTTCTCTTTCTCAGATTACATTTTAATTTGCTTTTTTCATTCGGACAACTAAGGTCACGAAGCCAAAGCAACACATAATACACGATGCGTATATTCTCTATACAGAAACAAACAGAAACATGGAAACCACATACAGTACATAACATGCAGTAAGTATGAGCTACTCACAGAGCAAACATATAAAAAAAGTAAACAAAATACATTAAGGCGTGAAGAACATAAGAAAAATGTTATTACGTGTATTTTACTATTAAAAAATATGTGTAGTATCGGTTGAAAAATAAAGACCTTTTCAAGTAGGCAAACAAAATGGCTGCCGAATAAGCTTCTCACCCGGGGGCGTAGTGGGCGGAGTGCTCGGTCTTGACGTGCGATTGCTGCTGCTGCTGCTGTGGCCCCAGGCAGGTGTAGCTGTGCCTCAGGAGCCCCAGCGGGGGCGGAGGGGGGTAGGGCCCCTGGCAGGGAGGTGGCAGAGGTGGCTGGGCCCCCTGACGGAGGGGGATGGGGGGGCTCACACCACACACCACCCCCCCGGAGGACACCCCCACCTGAGGGGAGGAGTAGCTGGGGCCGGGGGCACTGTGTACCTCCGTGAAACAGCTGTGGAGGAGGAAGAGGAGTGAGGGCGGGGGAGGAGGAGGGGGAGGGGGAGGAAGAGGAGCAGGAGGAGAGAGGAGGAGGGGGAGTGAGGGCGGGGGAGGAGGAGGGGGAGGAAGAGGAGGAGGGGGAGGAGGAGAGAGGAGGAGGGGGAGTGAGGGCGGGGGAGGTGTGACAGTAAAGGGAGGTCAGAAACAGAGCATCATCGCTCAGGGTATTCACAGCGGTGTGGTGCAGGGGGAGGAACCTGGGGCTTGTTTAGCGTCAGAAACCCTGCATCCTCAAACGGGGATATGGCATCCTGGCTTCCCTGAACTCCATACAGTACTTCTCTTAACATAAGGGACATTCAATTCAAATGAAGTCAGATATACATTTGTCATCTAGGACACTAGTATTATGTCAAAAGAATGTACAATATGTGAACTTTTTTTCTCCTGAGTCTCAGGAGGTTAATAAAAAAATGACATGCAACCGTCTTCACTCTCAAATTACAAGTATTGTGAAAGTACCCTTCTGGAATCTATTTTGCTCTTACAGTAATTCAGAAATTCTGTACCTCTGCTTCTACTAACAGTGTCCATGTTGCATGCACGTGTAGGCCATTGCAAACGCTTCACAGTTAAATCGTTTTCACATATTTATTAGTATGCCTGTTTAACCCTCCTATTATGTTCGGGGTCAATTTGACCCCATTCAGTGTTTGACATCTCTTAAAAAACAGGTAATCTTTTTTTCTTCTTGACACTGTATGATTTTTTTTATTTTCTATTTTGGTGGGATTAAATTGTAAACATGCCATAAACATAATGCTGTGTTTTCCGAAGTCCTGTATTAACTTTGCATGCATTGTATGGGCTTATTTATACATCCAACCGTTTTCATTTTTTTCCTCAGATTTCTTTCTGGATGATTCTGGCGGTACTTTCCCATACAGTTGCCAAACTTTCACTTCCTGTACCTCAGGCTCTAAAATAAGACGTTTCTCACAGATCTTTAATATTTATGGATAAAAGGCTTGTCATTTGGGAGACAATAAGAAGGCGACACACAGAGTGTCAACATTATTCTTCGGCAATAATTTTGTGTTTATGTAAACCGTTGGGGTCAATTTGACCCCAAAACATAAAAGCGGTCATAAACTCTGAACATAACAGGAGGCTTAACCGTAGAAAAACACGAGGGCTCTGCGAACGTTTGGCGAGCTGCCGGTTCCTCTGGAAGCCGCGGCCACGCGTTCCGCGAGGTGTGTAGGCAGAACAGAACGGCGATCTCTTCCTGAACCGCTCCATAAACAGGGAGGAGAAGCGGCTGACATTTGCTCGCACGTCACATTTTTCATGCCGAAGGAGCGTGTTTCGGGGTCCCAGGTGGGGCAGCGGACAGCGTGGTACCCAGTAAATATCCAGCCGGGTTAACGGCCAGCGTGTAAAAAACGTAAGCCGGGGCAGGCTTATATAACGGCGTATATAAAGCATATCGTGGAATGTTTGATCTAGTGGATTTATATTTGGGGAGAGGCTTACTGTTAGCATAGCCTCTTGTCCATTGTGTCCCTGTATGGGGGACAGGGTACGGGTCTGAAGCGATGGGTTTCTCTGTAGCAGGGCAGTTAATGCTCGTGCTGAGGGACCACTGTATGTCAGACACACCTGGGTCAAATACATCATTGTTTCTGACTGAAATACTTTTCTACACTTTACTGAGCTTGTCTGGTGTATTGGAATCCATCAAATAATGTCAAAAAGTGCAAACCCCGCCTTCTGGTCCTCTTGGTTGATTCAGTCGCACTAGGCAAGATCAATCAAGCATAGAAAAGCATTTGAATCCCAAAACAATTGTGTATTTCACCCAACTAGCTTGAAATTGTCAGCTACAAGCTGTTTCAAAACCTAGCTTGAGCTGGTCAAACCATGTTGAGTATGGAGCTGGTCTGAACTGGTCATCCAGCTAGCAGCTGTTTGAAAATCTAGCTTGAGGTGTTTTTTTCAGCAGTTTGTGTGTCATTGGTGAGCGAGCGAGCGTCCATGCTGGTGCCACGCGGCGCTATGACAGGCAGCGGGGTGACCGTGCTACAGCGGGGTGACCGTGCTACAGCGGGGCGACCGTGTGCAGCGGGGTGACCGTGCTACAGCGGGGCGACCGTGCTACAGCGGGGCGACCGTGTGCAGCGGGGTGACCGTGCTACAGCGGGGCGACCGTGCTACAGCGGGGCGACCATGCTACAGCGGGGCGACCGTGCTACAGCGGGGTGACCATGCTACAGCGGGGCGACCGTGCTACAGCGGGGCGACCGTGCTACAACGGGGTGACCGTGCTACAGCATGGTGGCTGTGCTACAGCGGGGCGACCGTGCTACAGCATGGTGGCTGTGCTACAGCGGGGCGACCGTGCTACAGCGGGGCGACCGTGTGCAGCGGGGTGACCGTGCTCGTGCTACAGCGGGGTGACCGTGCTACAGCGGGGTGACCGTGTGCAGCGGGGTGACCGTGCTACAGCGGGGTGACCGTGCTACAGCGGGGTGACCGTGCTACAGCGGGGTGACCGTGCTACAGCGGGGCGACCGTGTGCAGCGGGGTGAGCGTGCTCGTGCTACAGCGGGGTGACGATGCTACAGCGGGGTGACCGTGCTACAGCGGGGCGACCGTGCTACAGCGGGGCGACCGTGTGCAGCGGGGTGAGCGTGCTCGTGCTACAGCGGGGCGACCGTGTGCAGCGGGGTGACCGTGTGCAGCGGGGTGACCGTGTGCAGCGGGGTGACCGTGCTACAGCGGGGCGACCATGCTACAGCGGGGCGACCGTGCTACAGCGGGGTGACCATGCTACAGCGGGGCGACCGTGCTACAGCGGGGCGACCGTGCTACAACGGGGTGACCGTGCTACAGCATGGTGGCTGTGCTACAGCGGGGCGACCGTGCTACAGCATGGTGGCTGTGCTACAGCGGGGCGACCGTGCTACAGCGGGGCGACCGTGTGCAGCGGGGTGACCGTGCTCGTGCTACAGCGGGGTGACCGTGCTACAGCGGGGTGACCGTGTGCAGCGGGGTGACCGTGCTACAGCGGGGTGACCGTGCTACAGCGGGGTGACCGTGCTACAGCGGGGTGACCGTGCTACAGCGGGGCGACCGTGTGCAGCGGGGTGAGCGTGCTCGTGCTACAGCGGGGTGACGATGCTACAGCGGGGTGACCGTGCTACAGCGGGGCGACCGTGCTACAGCGGGGCGACCGTGTGCAGCGGGGTGAGCGTGCTCGTGCTACAGCGGGGCGACCGTGTGCAGCGGGGTGACCGTGCTACAGCGGGGTGACCGTGTGCAGCGGGGTGACCGTGCTACAGCGGGGTGACCGTGTGCAGCGGGGTGACCGTGCTACAGCGGGGTGACCGTGTGCAGCGGGGTGACCGTGCTACAGCGGGGTGACCGTGTGCAGCGGGGTGACCGTGCTACAGCGGGGTGACCATGTTACAGCGGGGTGACCGTGCTACAGCGGGGTGACCGTGCTACAGCGGGGTGACCATGCTACAGCGGGGTGACCGTGCTACAGCGGGGCGACCGTGCTACAGCGGGGCGACCGTGTGCAGCGGGGTGAGCGTGCTCGTGCTACAGCGGGGTGACCGTGTGCAGCGGGGTGACCGTGCTACAGCGGGGTGGCTGTGCTACAGCGGGGTGACCGTGCTACAGCGGGGTGAGCGTGCTCGTGCTACAGCGGGGCGACCGTGCTACAGCGGGGTGGCTGTGCTACAGCGGGGTGACCGTGCTACAGCGGGGTGGCTGTGCTACAGCGGGGTGACCGTGCTACAGCGGGGTGGCTGTGCTACAGCGTGGTGGCTGTGCTACAGCGGGGTGGCAGTGCTACAGCGGGGTGACCGTGCTACAGCGGGGTGACCGCACGTGACTTCTCTCACATGTCAGTGCTGTCGTCTTCTTTCTGGATGTACTCCTCCAGGATACTGGTGTCAATGTTGGCTGGCTCTAAGGAGCTGTTGATATCATGACCTGAGAGAGAGAGAGAGAGAGAGAGGGTGGGAGGGAGGGAGAGAGAGAATAAAGAATAAAGAATGAGTTTGGGTAGTAACAAGTAACCCTAGTAACAGGACCAACACTGTTTTCCTCCAGCTCGCTGTCACTCATGACTGGCACAGCTCCAGTACTGCCTCCTTCCAGGAGTTCTCCATGGAAATAAAGTATATAATATATTTGTATTATAAATTCTTGAAAAAAAAAAACAGATAAAAAAAGGTCAAATAATGAAATAGTATATCTGTTCTCATTACTCGAATTGACTTGATTGTGTATGTTGCCAGCTGGTTTTTCACTGGAAAACATTACTCACAAATTTACTGATTTATTAAGAATCTGTGG
>NC_083765.1:51337273-51402273 GCF_963514075.1 Conger conger | reverse complement strand
AGTACCTCAGTGATGAAGAGAAGCAGCAGAGTGATGAAGAGGAACAGCTCAGTGATGAAGAACAGCAGCTCAGTGATGAAGAGGCACAGCTCAGTGATGAAGAAGAACAGCACAGTGATGAAGAGGAGCAGCTCAGTGATGAAGAGGCACAGCTCAGTGATGAAGAAGAACAGCACAGTGATGAAGAGGAGCAGCTCAGTGATGAAGAGGAGCAGCTCAGTAATGAAGAGGAACAGCTCAATCTTATAAGCGATAGCGTTCAAATCAAAGTCAAATCTAACTGACCCTCCTTTTCCTCTCTCTATCTCTTTTCTCCAATCCCCCTCTCTGCCCTCTCCTTCTTCTTTCTCTCTATCTATTTTCCCCTCTACCCCTCCTCCCTTCTCTCATTCTTTCTGCCCCTCCTCCATCTCTCCCTCTCTATCTCTGCTGTCTGTTCTTTCCTTATATCATCCTGTTCCTTTTCTCCACCCATCCTGCCATCTCTCCGTCTTTCCCATCACCAAATGAACTACAGAATCACTGTGCACAGGGCCCACCCATGGGCCACTTAATAACACTAATAGCAGATTACCTTTCTAAAACGGATGCATATTACCAATGAACAGTAATTGCATACATTTTGTCTAGACCTGAGTCAAATACGTAACCGTTTTGGATTCAAATACTTTTCTGTGCTCGAAAGATCTTGTCTGGTGCAATGCAATGTAACTGAGCCCACCAACAGGACCAGAAGGTGGTTGAAACTTTTCCAGAGTAGTTCCACTACTCCAGACGAGCTCAGTAAAGTGTAGAAAAGTATCTGAATCTGGATACTGGAATTACGCATTTGACTCCATCAGTCTCCGCAGATTTCTTACTTCACCAGCACCTTTCCCGAATGTTTATTTAAGTTCTTTCCCGGCTTTCTGTTTATGTAAGTTTGTAAGAAACCCTCTCTCTGCGTCTCTCCATCCCTCTGCCCGGCCTCCTCCTTCGTGAAGGACAGACGGAATGCCCACGGCGTTCTCCAAACCGTCTCTCTCCCTACGTTCTCTTCCCGTTAACGAGATCCAGATGTGCACCCCACCCAGGTGGGCAGTAAATCTGGAACATTCTGCCAGAAGAGATAAGAGAGGGAGAGGGAGAGAGAGAGAGAGAGAGGGAAGGGCGTGTGTGTGCGGGTGAGCATGAAGACGGGGCGGAGAGAGGGAGAGAGGGAGTGAGGGAGAGAGGGAGAGAGGGAGTGAAGAGGAGAGGGTGAGGCTGGTGTGAAGGTAGCCCTGAGAGAGAGAAGGTGCGACGGATGAGGCAATGGGGGAAGGTGGACGCAGAGAGAGAGAGAGCGCTAAAACGAGAGAAAGATGATTCAAGGGGTATGGGGGAACGGCTGTAGTCACAGTGCAGTGTTGTCTTGCCCCACCGAGTCACTCACTGGGGGGAAAAGATGCGAGTTTGAAATGGAGGAGGGACAGACAAATATTCCTCTCTTCTCTCCGTCTCTGCGTCCAGCTGTGTTGGTCAGCTAACAGTGCGTTGATTGTCAGCTGAAGTTCGATACAGACTGCCCTTATGAGCAACAGAAAGAGGTTGTGGGGGGGGTGGGGGGGTCAGTGTGTGTTGAGTTCGGCACCTTTTCAATGCCAGAGTTGTCCTGGGTGTAACAACAGAGGGCAAATACACAGCAGGGTGTGTGTGTGTGTGTGCGTGTGTTTGTGTGTGTGTGTGTGTGTGTGTTTGTGTGAGTGTGTGTGTGTGTGTGTGTGTGTGTTTGTGTGAGTGCATGTGTGTTTGTGTGTGTGTGTGAGTGTGTGAAAGTGTGTGTGTGTGTGTGTGTGTGTGTGTGTGTGTGTGTGTGAAAGTGTGTGAGAGAGTATGTGAGAGTGTGTGCGTGAGCCTTTTGTGTTCGTGAACCAGACCAATTGATTAAATTCTTCATCAATAAACTGGGCTCACGGCTATCTCGCTCTCTGTATTCTCTTAAATATTTGCTCTCTGTATTCATTCTGAGAGTTCCGTGGATGGACCTTGCTGTACATACACTCGACGCTCCCTCTCTAGTCCAAGAAAAGCCGAAATGAAAAATGAGTTGCGATCACACACGTATACACACACGACGGCTGCAGATTTTCTCACTGGGAGCTCGGAGTTCAGCGCGCGCACATGTAAACGCCACGAAGCGGCTTTGAAACGCGGCTTTCGATACATTCATCAACACAACACTCCCTGGCTTTTCAACATCAGCTCGCCCCTCCAAATAAAGGTGAAAGACAAATTAGACCGGCTTCAAAGAGCCGTCTAGACTGGAGCTATAACCAACAGGAGACATTTCAGTTGATTAATAGACTACAAAAAGACTACAGAACGTATGATAAAGTGCCTATGAAGGTACAAATGCTTGTCACTGGGGTGGTACCCTAGAATTGTACCCCGAGCCAGCAATGCATAATTCATTTGTACCTTTTCTTTGCTTATAAAGTAATAGAACCGTATTATACTTTCAGGGTACATTTGGCAAATTTGTTTCCTAAAGAACAAAAATCCACTGTCCTTTCACTTCATAATCACAGTAAGATCATTCAAATATATTTTCAATATTTAATCAGAATATATGGTGCAATATATTATTAACACAAGTATTTATATGAATGGCCAATGACACACAAATAAACATTAACTCTTTCAGGGCCTGAGTTAGAATGTGACAGATTTCACTCATTACTGAGTGCTTTCTTGACCATACTGTATATCTGATGAAAATATAACCTAAAATACATTTATACAGGCTAAATATACATTGCTTTATTCAGATAAGACTGCTCCATTTGACAAAACCAGGTGATAAACTAGCTCATAAATGTATTAATTAATTACCATTTCAATATCATTTCAAGTCTAAATGAATACAAAAGTATATTATTTTGCAGATATTTTGTAAGTCTAAAGTATCTTGGGGCATACCTGTATCTGGATTATACCGTACTATATTCCTAATACACTATATCATCCCACCATTCTTATTCCTTGTCAAAATTCTCCTTATTTTTTCTCCTCTGAATTAGTCCCTCAATCCCAGTCATTTTTGTCTACTCTGAATAGCAAATAGGCTAAAATAAGCTAAACAAGCAAATAAGCTAAACAAAATATTTTCTGGAAAAAAAAAATTAATAAAAGGTGTATTAGCTCAACTGCAGCAACTGCAGTAATTTATGAATACTCTTTCCTGTACACAAATTCACTCGCTCCATTCATTTGAACACACCCCACTTCTAATAATGTTGTGCTTGTTAGAATAAAACTGTCTGGGATATATGTTATTCTTTTAACGTGGCTGTGCTGTGTCTTGCAGTGCACATTGACTTGTCCCCAGGAACTGTGAAAGTCAATAAAAGCTGTAAGCTGGGGTTTTCCATTTTTATTTAATCTGTCAATATGTGTCTTACATTATGTTAAATAAAATTCTGTTACTAATGACAACTGTTACTAATGATATAATGACTGCTTTGAGACAAATGTTTAATAATTAATATATCTCTTTTCACAAAAAATAGACATTAACTAATAACACATCTCTGTTTTCTATACTCTTCCTTTTCAAGGATACACCATCATTTACAGCATTTTATGAGATGGTGATTGGTGATGTTGGGGAGTGATATCTGGCCATTCCTCCATACAGTACCTTTTATGATCCATCTGATATTTTTATTCTGTGCTTGTGGACTGCATTCTTCAAATTAACCATAAATTTACAATCAGTTTCATGATTCAATTGACTTACACTATACAAACACTATAGAAGCAAGACAACCCCATCACATCAGAAGTTACAGGTACAATGTCCTTTCCAACATATTAAACATAGTTTAATTTAGAGCATGTCAGATTTATGTAGGCAAAGACTGCATAGAAAATAGTTAAAATGTTTAAACTACAATTGGTATGACTAAAAAGAACACTTGACTTAACGATGTCTGCCTTGTTTCTTGATGACTGTCTGCAAAGCTAGCTAGCTAGTGAGCCAGTCAGTAATTATGCCTACTTCACTCGCTACCCGAATCTATATGTTTATCCCCATAATTGAAGATGAACAGTATATAGATTTACAATGAACTATATAGCTAGCTAACTCAAAAAAATCTGATTCTCATTGGTCCGCTTGAGACTGCACATCAATCAGCTAAACAAAGTTTCAAGCAACAAAGTCTTGACATGTTTGGGCGACCCCAATCAGCTCTCAAGAATATGTCTAGTTAAGCAATTAAACAGTACGGCCATTGGAATACATCAACTATCTTGGCTGCAATATTCCAAAACAAAATCCTATTTTGCAATGCACTTACTAATTCCTGGGATAGCACAATCAAATTACCTTCAGTCAAACTTACAATCCCACGTAAAATTGCTTTAAGATTTTCCTCCAAGTTGACTGCTGATCTGTAGCTAAAAATTCAAATCATTTAGGAGTAGAAACTGTCTACTAATTAAAAAATATTTTTAAAAAACGTTTTAGACATGATTTTGCTGTAGTGATAAACAGTGGAACAGCCAAGTTCACAGTAAAATACAATATAGGAAACCTGTACATTGATGGAGATGTTTAAATGTTTTAAATGTGATGTTACTTGTAAATCTATATGCATCCAATGACAAGATGATTTGGATTGAGATGATGATTCTGCGATACATTTCCAGGCTTCACTCGAACAAGGAAACATGTAGAATGGCCTTCTGCCTATAGAGGCCACTGCGAAGACTATACTGTACTGTTGTAGTATCAAATCAGTCTGTCAACAGTGACTCTTCTACGACGTTGTTTTTCTCTTCACTTGCTCAGAAGAGGCAATGTCTCAAACACTTGCATGGCCCGGCTAGGTGTGCGCCTGCATCTATCAATGTATTTCAGTGTGAATTTTTGCATATGCGCCA
The DNA here is from genome assembly GCF_963514075.1 of Conger conger. Lineage (NCBI taxonomy): Eukaryota > Metazoa > Chordata > Actinopteri > Anguilliformes > Congridae > Conger > Conger conger. Next base: position 51,397,365 of record NC_083765.1, on the reverse strand, counting down.
GCCTGTTAATGATTAATGACACATTCACACTCACACATATTGCAGCAGAACAAAGTCCACCACATTATCACACAGTAAACATGGTCCATCATGCACTGGGGCACACACACTCTACACCATTACCACACACACACACACACAACATTGTAAAATGACCCCTTTCATAGACACATAAGCCAGGGCATAACTGGTCACTAAGACTTACTCTGACTTACACTAAGAACTTTGAGCAGTAGCCTCATATCATATTACCTGTATGTGATTTGAAGCAACAATCCACCAAACCTGAGGTTAGATCACCCTTACCTGGTTGGGTACATTCATCTACTCACTTGCACAGTTAGGTTCGAACTTGAGTCATTCTGGCGAAATGACCAGTGGTCCTCACTCCTGGTCATGGAGAGCCACAGGGCATGCTGGTTTTTGTTTTCGCCTTAATATCAGCAACCAATTCAGACCCAAGAAACCAATTAAGTAGCAGAGTAGCAACAAAGGCCAACGCCCTGCAGCTCTCCAGGACCAGGAATGAGGACCACTTCATTAAACCCTCAATCTGAAACACTGAGATACACATATCGAATAGCCTGAGGTTCACATACAGTACAGTACCCTGAACAGCACTACTCCGTGAAGTCGCGTGTAAATTTTGCGATACTTAAGCCTATCGCACTTGCAGCCCTGGCTCTGTACTGTACAGTTCCACCAGGTGCTCTGGTTCATCCACTTAATGGAAACATTTCTAAAGCCGTGGCTTTGACCCACTTAAGCTGAGCTGTTTAACAATGTTTGAGCCATTTTGTTCTGCATCTGTGGTACCATTCTCAGCATTGTGCAACCAGGGCTAGGTATCACGGTACCATTATAAAATCACATCGCACCATCCCGGCCTACCCCCATGGCCCTATGACAACAGCTTCTGCAAGGTCCTAATGTCCCCATAATACTACATTTATGTGCTATTTGCGCTTTTAATTTGCATTTTATTTTGCATTTAATTGTCCTCTGTCTTCAAATTCCACAGCATTTGGTCACTAATGACATAAACCTCCACGTATGTAGCATAATTTTTTTTTCATGAATCATCGGTTCTTACAGGAACCAAAGCAGGGTCCTTCAGGTATTTTGTAAAGTGTTTTTACTGGAATTTATACATTTAAGAGTGTGCATCGTAAACTGAATACAGTACAGCACAGTACATTGGTTCAATACATCAGTAAGTTGTAGTAATTACTCTGAGCTGATTACCTGTATAATACAAAGCGATTATATTTCAGTCAAATATGTTTTAAATTATGTATGACTAATATGCATATTGTATGGACAAATCTACTGAATAAAACAAACAGGAAACAAACAAACGAAAAAACTTTTACACCACCAGGGGTGACAGACAGAGAAACAGATTTACTGGAAAAGCACTTTTCTGAGACAGCAGAGAGACAGAGAGAGACAGAGAGAGAGAGAGAGAGAGAGAGAGAGAGAGAGAGGGACAGAGAGACAGCAGAGAGAGAGAGAGAGAGGGACAGAGAGGGACAGAGAGAGAGACAGCAGAGAGAGACAAGAGGGATGCAGGTAACGGAAAGAAGAGCCAGGGTACCTGTGCGTAACCAAAGCATGTTCGCTTCCTTCTGAGGAGAGAGGCTTTGCCGGAAGATGAAAGCAAAAGAACACTTTCTCTCAGTCTTTCACATCTTTTCCTGTTCTGCTTAGCTTTGTGTTCCTCGCTGAGCTTCAGAATTACCGTTTGAGGGTATGTGTTTCTGCCGATCTGTGTGTGTGTGAGTGTGTGCGTGTGTGTGTGTTGTAATAGGTATTACTCCCTGGTCATGAGACAGGGCTGTACCAGCCCACCACACACAGCCCTTGTCTCCTACCAGCACCGAACGAACGCATTGGCAGACCTGAGCCCCAACAGCTATACGGCAGAAGGAGAGAGTTAAGAGAGCAAAGAGAGGGGGTTTATGAGTTGTGACAGAGTTAAAACAAAGGGAGAGGGAGAAAGAAAGAGACAGGCAGAAGGGGAGAGAGAGAGACAGAGAGAGAGAGAGAGAGAGAGAGAGAGAGAGAGAGAGAGAGAGAGACAGTGAGAGAGAGAGAGAGAGAGAGAGAGAGAGAGAGAGAGAGAGAGAGAGAGAGACAGAGAGAGACAGAGAGAGAGAGAGTGAGAGAGAGAGACAAGTACAGAGGAACAGGTAGGTGCAGCAAGGCCTGGGGAAGTTGGGCAGAATCAGTGGGGAAAGGAAAGGGGGAGAGAGGTTGAGTGTGAGGGTGCAGGAGTAATATCATAAGAGAAAGGGATTAAATATACAATTATAAAGTTGTACAATGGCAGGGTAAAAAAATGATATTCTCTGCAGCATGGAGAAAAGCACCCGCGTCTCCACTAAGCCCTGGGAAGAAAGAACCACACCACAGAGACATCTCACAGATCATGTCTGCTCATCGAAATGCTTAACCTAGACATGCTCTTTGTTGAGAGGCTAGCGTACACCATAAAAAGGACCATACAGAAAAATGTAAACAGTAATATTTTACGTGTCTATCTCGCATGCAACGAGGGCAGGGTATTCGGTCATAAATGAGAAAAACGTAAACACTTTCAAATTCTTTTCTGGGGATCTTTGGAAAAAAAAAGGTTTCAAGCACTTCACCATAGAAAAAATTTCCCCTTCAAGTTTACTTTTTTAAAATGGCTGCTTTGTTTGTGAATGACAAATGGAGGGGGCTATCTGTCCTCAACAGTCCAGTGAATTAATATAAACTATTCCAACGGGAGTACAGTTTAAAAAATGTATTCATAAAAGTTTCCCACAGCTCAATACTTTCAAATAAAGGATAGGAATGAATATATTGGGAGTAAACTAGGAGTCGCTATTATGGAGGCTATTATGCCTTCTAAGCCCGACTGGTCAAAAACAATGCATACCAGCCCTAGCACCTCATGGTTACAGGTTACAGCACATAGCCACGAGACCTGGCCAAACCGTGGCCCCCATGTTGACGTCAGTGCCGATTCAGGTCTGGTCACGATGCTTGAGACCAGCCCTGAAGATCACAATCAATCATCTGTCGCAAACATTCCGGGGACCTTTTAGCAATCGAATGACGACAGTCACCCACCCAATTAAGATGCTTAACTCTTACTTGGTCTAATGTGAGGTCCTGTGCTAGCTCAGGCTGTGAGGATCCTTTTTTCTTTCACAAGAAACCCGCTGGAGTGACACTCTCCAGACTAGGGTCAAAGGGCACTCGTGCACAGAGAGGGACTGCCATCTGAACATTTGTGCCCACTTATGTGTGTATGGGTGTGTGTGCGTGTGCATGCTCATGGGGGTTTGTGTGTTTCTGTAATCTCTGCTCACTGTTTACAATGTACATGTGTGGAAGTGAATGTGTCAGAACAATGGTATGTTCATTTGCTGATGAGTAAAATCTATGCGTGTTTTTTATCAGTGTCTGTTTTTTTGTACGTGCGTATGTGCTTGTGTGTGTATGTCCATGAGTGTTGATATGAGTATGTGCACAGGCATGTCTGCATTTGTGTGTGAGTGCACCTGTATTTCTGAGTGTATTTAAATAAGGGTATTTGCAAGTGTGTGTGTGTGTGCATGTATGTCTCAGTGTGTGACCATGTGCGAATATGGGTATGTTGTACGTGCATGTGTGGTTCTGTATTCATGTGTACAGTATGTGTATGTCCGTGCAGGCATTTGTGTATGTTTGTGTATGTGCACTCATGTGTGCATACGTGTACATGTGTGTGCGCATATACCTTTGTATACAAAACAAAGATATATGTCTCTGTGTGCATGTCTTTGTATGCCTGTGTCTGTGTGTGTGCATGTGCCTTTGTCACTGTGTGTGTGCACACATGCATGTGTCTTTGTATGTGTGTGTGCGCGCGTGCATGTGTGTGTGTGTGTGTGTGTGTGTGTCTGCATGAGCATGTGTCTGTGTATGTGTGTGTGTGTCTGTGAGTGTGTGTGTATGTGTGTCTGTGTGAGTGTGTCTGTCTGTGTGAGTGTGTGTATGTCTGTGTGTGTATGTGAGTGTGTGTGTGTATGTGTGTGTGTCTGTGAGTGTGTGTGTATGAGTGTGTGTGTGTGTGTGTACGTGTGCGTGTGAGTGTCTGTGTGAGTGTGTCTGTCTGTGTGAGTGTGTGTGTATGTCTGTGTGTGTATGTGAGTGTGTGTGTGTATGTGTGTGTGTCTGTGAGTGTGTGTGTATGAGTGTGTGTGTGTGTGTGTACGTGTGCGTGTGAGTGTGTGTGTGAGTGTCTGTGTGTGTGAGTGTGTGAGTGCGTACGTGTGCGTGTGTGTGTGTGTGTGTCTGTGTGTGTGGGTGTGTGAGTGTGTGTGAGAGTGTGTGAGTGTGTCTGTGTGTGTGTGTGTGTGTCTGGCTGCCCTGGCCCTGCCTCACCCCGCCCTCTGTGTCTGCTCTCCCTCACCCGCACCCTGTCTGCACACTGTCACACTAATGGAGGAGAGGAGAGAGGGCAGAGAAGGAGAGAGAGTAGAGAGAGAAACACTGGTCTCACCTCTCTCTGTTTAAACGGCCGCTGTGGTATGTCAGGAATGCCAGGAGTACATTTGTGTGTGTCTGTATGCGTACAACAGTAATCCTTTTGTTGAACCAGTCAACCACGGTAAACCCCGCTCAGTATAAAAATTCATGCTTTCAAGGAAAATTAATAGCACCTATTCTGGAACCGCACTACCCACCTCGTATAGATGTATTATGACGATATGTAAGGAAACTCAGTTTATGCGGTAACATTAATTGTACAGTTGTTTTGAAATGTGTTCATTAACTCGGCTAAGATTATGGAACAGTTACTGGTCTGCTCTTAAATCAGTGGTCTACACTCCTGGTCCTGGAGAGCCGCAGGGTGTGCTGGCTTTTGTTGTTACTCAGCACTTAATTGGTCAATTAAAGGAGTTAATTGCACAGCTAACTCGCCTCGTGGGTGGATTCGTGGGTCTGAATTTGTTGCTGATATTTAGGCAAAAACAAAAATCAGCACACCCTGTGGCTCTCCGGGACCAGGAATGAGGACCACTGATATGGTGGCTTGACCATTCTTACTAGACCAGGGGTCCCCATTCACGTGCACTGGAGGGCAGAGCGTAGGCAGGTTTTAATTTCAACCAATCACTGCACCAGCTGATTTCACTAATTAGTTCCCTCCTCTCTGGTTGAAGGTGTTAATTAGTGAAACCAGCTGGTGTGGTGATCAGCTCTCCGTGGCACACGGCCCGGCACCCCTGTGCTAGACTGTGTGGGCGACCGGGCATGACAATCGCTAATGTTTCTCCTCTTTCTTCTTTTCCTTGCTCCTGAACTGGAAATCAGTGGAGGTCCGTCATCTTTCAGGACATTCCAACCCGTTGGAACTTGTACCTTCTCTGAATACTTTCTGAAGCCACTGTATAAATGATCCACCTGTGGATCCACCTGTGGATCCACCTCTCCCCATCAGCCACGCATCTGGCATGCGTCTGCCACGTCTACAACTGTTTGAAGGAGCGAGGACATTACGTTTGCCAAAATTCACGTTTTCTCCATTTCCCCCGTCTTTTTTCTCGCCTCCTTTTTCTAGTTTCTCCGGACGGGCGGAGCTGGGAGCAGAAATTAGAGCAAGAAAAAGAGAAAAGAGGAGAAAAACAAGTGACTGGAATGAGCTCGCTGATTCAAGTGCCAGAAGGAATCAAACCTCAGCTGCGGTCAGACATTTTTAAAATGGCCCCTGGTCGTCCGTGGGTGAACACACGAGGGAAATAGCGCTTGTTTGGGAGCACAACAGTCTATTTATTGCGTGTGTGTGGCTGTTGTGGCTGAAATGCGTTAGGACAGCCAAAAACACAATCAGCTCCCCTGCCCCGTGGCTCACTGGACTGAGTCAGTCCATGGCAAACGTACAGGTCTCCAATGTCCAACACCTTGGACAAACAGAGGCAATTCCTTCCTGCTGTTACAATCTGGAGCCGTCTCAGTTCTGTGGAAAGCAATTCGACATCATTTTGAGACCTGGTGCGTTGATGGACAGCTTTTTAATGACGAGCACACGTTGTACAAACCTGATGTCGAGGTCTGTGAAAGACGGCCCTTCTGTTTTTTAATCCTCCTATTGTGTTTTGGGGTCAGTTTGACCCCATTTAGTGTGTGACATCTCTTAAAAATCAGATAACCTTGTTTCACATTGAAACTGTATGATTTTGGTAAATGGTAAACATGCAATAAGCATACTGCTATGCTAAGTCCTGTATCAACTTTACATACAGATGAGTTGTGTGGGGTTCTTTTGACCCTCTTTCACTGTATATACTGTCAGACAATATTTTTTCACTTACTGTACCTCAGGCTCTAAAATGAGATGTTTCTAACAGATTTCTCATATTTAAGGACAAAAGGTTAGTCATTTTGGAAACAATAAGAAGGCAACAACCAAAGTGTCAAAATATTTATCTTACAATAATTGTGTGTTTATTTAAACTGCTGGGCTCAATTAGACCCAAAAAATAAAAGCGGTCATAAAACCTGAACCTAGTAGAAGGGCTGACACTAGAATGTGACATGCGGACCACAATGAAGAAAACTTAAAAACTACAAAAACCATTTCCCATAGAGACACCTATAGAGATTACTCATCAAATCATGAATCCATAATAATATAATAACATTCTACGGCGCTGTACATTTCGATCACTGATATGTCACTTGTCCCCTTCTCACTTGCGAACACGTGCATGCACACTAGCACACACGTGCACACACAGTATGTACAGTATTCATATATAAAACGACAGATGTAGATTTAGTAGATTTAGATTTTGAAGATTTGTGCTGCATCATTACCCAGATTGGGCCGCAGGTTGAGAAATCCTGCTTTAGTGAGAGCCATGTGCCAGACGGCACCCGCACACATCCAACGCAAACTACCAACCCAGAAAAAACGCCTTTTCAATGGAAGATAATGACAACTGAACAAGAGACTAAGACATCGAAAGCCCCATAAAATAACTAGCCTTAAACTGAGGATCCCCTCAGCACCCATTTCAGACTGAAATGTAGTGCCTATTTTAGACACAAGTGTGAAAATGACAAAATCAAGTCATTGCAATATGGATCTACATACATAATTGAGCTATTTAGTAAAGTATGAATATTCAATAACAAATTCTACCAATGATAATGTTACCAAGTATATACACAGGCTTCTTGAATTTGAAAGAATAAAATAGGGAGTATTTGCTTAAATATATACATGTAAACAAAATATGCAAAAAGAATAATACACTGAGTGACCACTTTATTTAGTAGATCTGTACACCAGCTTGTTCATGCAAATATCTAATGTGGCAGCAACTCAGTGCATAAAAGCATGCGGACATGGTCAAGGTTCGGTCAATATGGAAGAAATGTGATCTACTGTAAGTGAATTTGAACATGGAATGCTTGTTGGTGGTTTGAGCATCTTAGAAACTGCTGATCTCCTTGGATTTATCTTAAGAGTGTACAGAGAATGGTGCAAAAAAAACATCCAGTGAGCAGCAGTTCCGTGTGCAAAAACACCTTGTTAATGAGAGAGGTCAGAGGAGAAAGGCCAAACTGGTTCAAGATGACGGGAAGGTGACAGTGCCTCAAATACCCGCGCGTTACAACAGTGGGATGCAGAAGAGACATACAACACGTCAAATCTTGAAGTGGATGGGCTACAGCAGCAGAAGTAAATAAGTAAATAGAGACCAATAAAAAATAAGTCTAATAAGTGCAGAATAAAATGGCCACTGAGTGTATTTTATTCTATTTCCACTTCCTTTGTAGCCCAGTTTTGACCCCTGACTTGAAATATCTGATGCTTTCTGAGTGTATGTATTACAGTTTGCCTACACTGTGTATCTGAGAGGCAGGGGAATCTGTGAAACGGAGCTTTGTGTGTGTGTGAGTGCGTGTGTGTGTGTGTGTGTGTGTCTCATTCAGCCGCACGGGGAAATCCGCAGACCTCACCCCACCATACAAACGCACATTGTGCCCATACAGTAGACTGCATGGTGAAATCTCAAATTAGTCATGGAAATTATGTGGGGGACATTTGTATGTGTGTGGGAGTGAGAATTGGGTGGGGGGTGGGGGGGGGTGGGGGGTTGTGAAAACACGATCAGCACTCGTTCCGCTAATGCGCCGTGGAATTAGCAGTGCGTTGCCATCAGGTCCCTTGACCACCTCCGGTCCGACTGACACCTGTCCCACTGACACCTGTTCGTCTGCCTGTCTGTGGGCACACTCGCTTTCCGTCCATCGCAAGGTCCTCTCGCTGCTTTTCACTATACAATCAAATCCCGTGACTGGCAACCTTCAGCCTGCAAGACCCCCATGTGCAACAGAAGCTCATTGAAAAACAGTGTAAAAACGATGAATGTTGCATCAAAAAAAACAAAAAACACTTGCATTATAGTAGCCACTATTAAATCTTTTGGAAAACAGAATGTCCACTCAGAGACCATTTTATTAGGTATATTAGGTTTATTAGGTATACCTTTATTAGGTATCACCAGCAAATACCTAATTGGCCAATCATGTGGCAGCAACTCAATTGATAAAACCATGTAGACATGGTCAAGTGGTTCAGTTGTTCAGACCAACATCAGAAAAGGGAAGAAATGTGATCTAAAGAGAATGATTGATGGAGTCAGACAGGGTGGTTTGATTTTCACAGAAACTGCTGATCTCCTAGGATTCCCACACACAACAGTCTCTAGATTTTACTGAGACATTAGGAAGGCGACATTAACTCAAATAACCACACATACAACAGTGATATGCAGAAGAGCATCTCTGAACACACAACGCATTGAAGTGGATGGGCAACAGCAACAGAAGACCAATAAGTAAAAAAAATGAGTCTAATAAATACCTAATAAGTGGTCACTGACTGTAAAACTTGAATTCATATCCTGCTTTTGCCTGCAATCAGTCAACATTTCAACTTCTCCTGACTAACATAAAGCTTACAGATGTAAGTGGTGTTTTTTTCCACCAAAAATAAAACTGTAACTGTGTACTTAAAGCAAATAAAAATACAAAGGCTGGTTGAATCAGGACTTTTGTGTTAGCAGTCTATTCCTTTACTCTATGATCTATTCTCAATCAGCCATATATTGCCCCAGCAGGTATTTTCACATGTGCATCCTTGTAGCCTGTCGAGGAGGATCTGGCATACATATGAGATAAAGTAACCAACCACTGATCTAATCACTTGCAAAGTGTTTTCTGTTGTCTGTGATTAATGCCAGCAGTTTAATATGCATTGTTACCCAAGCAAGCTCAGTCAAGAGTGAGACACAAATGCAATATGCTGAAATACATCAAAATTAAATATATCATCAAGATGAGAAAAGAAATTGCAATGCTTCACGATATATGGATAAATCTTTTTGCTCCTTTCAGCTGTCGCTTTTAAAAATATACTGCAATGAAATACATATATATAACTTCTCAAAAAATCCACATATTTACAATATCTTGCAGCGTGTCCCATTTCCATAAGGGCTGTTCTCATTAGGTGATATGGCATGCTAGGACTGATAGGATCTCCTATAGAACACCTGTTACGACTCACCATGAAATATATCTGTATTATTTTGGGGGGTTCTGGAACATATTATGGTTGGCTTAGCCCTCAATCTGTATTTCATGTCACAGTGATCTTTCTCTAGCAAACCACCATTGCACCTTCGTTTGTCTGTTTGAAAAATGCTATCAACAGGCCACGGCTTTAAAACGATTTATAGGACTTGATTCCATTAATATTTGTCCTGAACTGATTCACAATTGAACGTATGTTTCTTTTACACACAAACACTATTTTGGCCAGGTCAGCAATTACCACAGGTAACTTTCCAAAATGTGTTTATTTTTGAAAAATCCGACTTGTATTTATTATAAATGCTACGGACAAATGTTGATTGAATCCAAGCCAAAGTCTTGTATGATTTATGTTGTTAACATTAAGAATTTTTTTTTTTTTGCTTGGTTGGTTGGTGCAGTGCATTGTGGGATTTATATAGCCTTTTAAAGACAGATCAGAACAGCTGTTCTATCTTAAAGCTGCACATTCTGTATATACTGTAAAGAAAGAAATCAGTCACTAGCATGGAACTCCACACCTCATTTCCACTTGACACAAATGCATTTTTCACTATCATAATCCGAGCAGCGAGATGACCAAGACACGAGAGGCAACCACTGAAACATATTTACTTAAAAAATATATTTTTATTGTAATATAACTTGACCACCTTATTGCAAACATCGTACTGATGAATGGTGAAAGCAGTGTAGTTTTGGCTGTTTGTAACTGATAACACTCTAGCCGGCTTCTGTGGAACAGAGATAACCAAATCAAGAAAATAAACTACTTTAAACTCCCATTTTCTGAGGAAGATAACCTACATAGTGAGGTAAGGTGCAGCCCTGTTTTGTACTCATATGATATCTCATTTGAGTATGAGAAAATGTAACGTATTCAAAACCACTGCTGCTAAGTAATGCGCTCGTTAAAGATGTTTATTAGGGGAGAGAAAATATATTCTTAATAGCCTGTTGTGGTCCATCATACGCTCATCTATCTCAAAGCCTGGGAGCTGGAGAGCCGCAGGCCTACTTATTAACACACTGATAAGAGACTCTGTATCTCTAAAGGTAATGAATAGACCTCATGCTCAAGTTAGCTGACAAGTTTCTCTATAAAAACAAGACACTCTGTGCCTATGCATAGAAATGGACAAGTGTAAAATTGTATTTCCCGTTTACTAAAGGGTTCACAATTGCTAATGCATTCTGCAGGAAGCAGTTAAACACCACTGCCTATTTACGATTCATACTGTACAAACTATTAGCACTTGTTCCTGCAGTCACTGCAAATGGTGTCACCCTAATGTGGCTATATTTCATTCATTTCAGGAACGCAACAAAAACTTGCCTTTAAAAAAGAAGCGCAAGCACATTATTTTATCAAATGAAATGAATTCAATAACATTGATATATTAAAAAATATGCATCTTAACTATTTGCCTCTTCATCGAAAAGCAAGTCAATATTGTACCTTTAAAGTTGAAATTGCCATAGCATATTATTTATATATTTATTTATTTAGCCTCTATTCCAGATAAAACCCTCACTGAGATGTGTACCTGTTTTTCAAGCGGAGCATAAGAGTGGCACACATCAAAGCAAATACACACAAATACACAAGACAACATCGTACCATCACAGCATCTGTTTCTGATGACCTGGGGAAGAATGTAAACACACACTGATAGACAGATAGGGGTCAGTGCAGTATATCCACAAACTGAGAAGAGTCTCTTCGCAATTACCACTCGCCACACTAATAGCCAACACTCATGCCTTCTCATCTTACGCTAATGTTTTTAAACCGATGGTACATCTTATCATGAAAACAGTCTCATCTAATAAGCAGTCTAATAATAAGCTTATAAGCGGTACGGTTCAAAAACCACCACTGATGGTAACATTGTTGTGCTTCGGTTGATTAAAATAAACCTCTGGGATTTATTGTAATAATATCTGTTTGAAAATAGTTATAATTTATTAATTGAATGATTCCCATAGCATACGACATAAAATTCAAACCATAAGTGCTACAACAATATAAACAATCACAAGGAAAATATTGACATTCTTATTGTGAGAAAATGAAATCCCATATAGTAAAATGTTCATTGGATTGGAGTTCACAATGGATGAAATATATCAGAGTACAATGGATCAACAATATGTTAAGAGCTTTATTAAATAAACAAGTGTCCTTCATTTGAACTTGACAAATAAGCATTCTACTAATTTGTCGCTTTTGACAAATATGTGTTGAAGTGTTTTCGCCTCACTGACGATAATATAGTAAATGCAGATGATAAGGATGTCCATGTCTGAAAAAAAGGTAGGAAAAGTGCCTAAAAAGGTATAAAAGCTTGTCACTGCCCTACTGTACCCAAATAACGATTGTAGCTTTCCTGGTAAGTTTGGGAAATGTGTTCCTTAAAGAACAAAAATGCACCTGCACTGTCCCTTTATTTCTTTATTTAGTGTGGTTATGATGGACAGTCATGAAGAAAGCTGGCTGTCCATCCACCAATAGTTTCAGAAGTTATGAAGTTAAAGGCTTTATGTTCAAAATGGTTTCCTTGTTGGTTGCCAATATCTCCATTATAAGCATCTCTCATGAGTAATCAATACGGATAATACCAATTACAAACACTCCCTCTGGTATGTTAGCCATCTTTAATTAGATGTCTGAATGCCTATGGTGGGATGAGGTCTGTTAGTTAAGTCAACAAGCTCACAAAGAGAATGGCAATGACTCAGGAGGTAAGAGCAGTCGTCTGGCAGTCAGAGGGTTGCTAGTTCAATCCCTGGGTGTGCAGAAGTATCCCTGAGCAAGACACCTAACCCCCAAATGCTCCTGACGAGCTGGTTGATGCCTTGCATGGCAGCCAGTCGCTGTTGGTGTGTGAGTGTGTGTGAACGGGTGAATGAGAAGCGTCAATTGTACAGCGCTTTGGATAAAGGCAGACCATTTACCAAATTGACTTGACTTGTCCATTTGTACCATTCTCCCAAAAAGGGATTTCCTTACTTAAAAGCATCTAGAAATGACCGCACAACCACAAACAACCAAAACCCAAACAAATACTGTAAAACTGCCACTGAAACTGTCCTGGAAACAGATTTACTTCTGTTAGAAAAAGTACCAAAAATATGTATGCTTAAGAATGGCACGCAACTATGCATACATTACTACTAGAAGGGCACTAATGGGAGAGCATGCCATTACAAAGAAATGTCGTTAAAGGTATTGCTCTGGTTTGAGTAACATTGTTAGCAGAAAGAACAGCCGATGGACTATGAGAGTTGAAGGTGAGAGGCATTGAGACCACGGGAGTGAAGAGTACCTTGGCATAGCTCAACTGAGAGAGCTACAACTGAGACTCAAAACAGGGAATGTGCTGAAAAGATTTTAAAATGTGGCAAAACTTTGGAATATACATACATGCTGTTCAGCTGGGATATATCATATTTATGACAGATGACTCTCTCTCTCTCTGCAGTTCCAGCTCTATCTCTCTGTGCAGCCCAGCTTCACTCATTGCAAAACACATCATTTATCTTTTTGTACATGCATTCCTCTACTTTCCCCCTCTCCTCCTCCTCCTCCTCCACCACCTTCTGAACTCCATCCCCCACTCCCTCTTTCTCTCAACCTCTGTTCTCTCTCGCTGTTGCTCTTACTCTCGCAGTTCCCCCCCCATCCCTCGTCATTTTTGCCAGTACTTTCCCATTCTCAGCCAAGTCTCAGCCCCATCTTTATCTCCTTAGTCTCTCTCTGCATATTCGGGAAAAGGCAACAAAAAACGTGTTCCATACCACCCACCCCACTTTCTATTGCTCACTCATCCTTCTTTTACCTTCATAAGCTCTCCTGTGGTGTATTCATGGATGCCGTGGAACAGCCAAGTACAGAATTTTCTGACTCTTACACAAAGAGGGTTATGACCCGTGGACAATTATGGTAAAACACCTGTGGTGGAATTAGTAAAAATAAAAAAATAAAAAACCCGTAAAGTCAGATATTACACACGTTATATTCAAATGGCCAAACGCTTTAACTGGCAACAATGCAGCAAGTTTATATAGGCTAGCGTGTCCGTTTTTACGCAAACACAGCATGTGCCCGTTTTTTAAAAAAAAAATACCCTTTAAAATCCTCATGAATTTACTGTGATCTGGTGAATTTACACAATGACAATACCGACTGTAAACAATATGACCAGCTGATGTAACTTTCTTATGTTAACGTGACCTACCACTTGTGGGTTGGTTGGTAGCTTGCATACACTCATGGCTACTACAAGAGTAATTAGGCTATTAAAGAAAGAAACAAGACGCACATTTAAAAAAAGTCAAAGTTGATGATGATGGTGATGATCAGAAGAAGAATAAAAACATGCGTCCCAGCCAAAACGCCAACACAATGTAACAAAAATCAATGCGTGCGTATAATTACAACATCGTTTCTTCATATATAGCGTATCCAAATGTTTTACATATAATTCCACATATAGATATGTTGATGGGTAGCAACTTACGCTTCCTAAATATTTTCTTAGCCGATTAATTTGTTCTTACATTTTCACATTTTGAAAGAAGCGGTGCGCTAAGGGCGGCTAGCTCCGTTCAGGTGAGGGTCGAGTTTCCCAAAACAAGTAAATAGCCTCACCCAACGCGAAATACTAACAGAAATCTTACCTTCAAAAAATCTCTGCAAGGCTTCTGTTTCATCAACCACGTCCATCCTAGCGAGTCCCCTTCGAAAAATCCATGAACGTGTCCCGCTCCCGGCCGAATCAGAGCTGCGTAGATCGGGAATCTACCACAAGTACATCCCGACGAGTGTTTTCCAAATTTCCCAACTCGGTCTCTCGCTCTCCCTGGGGAGCTGCTCCCAGTGAAAAAAGCTACTCCGATGCCAGGTTATGCTCTGAAAGCAGCGTCTCTTTCTCAATGTTTTAACGACTATTCCTTTTTATCTGTATATTGTAGTCTATAACGGAAATATTGACGTAACCTGAGTCCCCAGGTATCTCTGTACCCTGTCCACTCGCAGTTCGCTTCCCTTTGTCCCTCTATCAAGAGAGTTCTTGCACAATCAGAATTAGAAGCGGTGTACCCCCTGGAACTAATATGGGGGAACTGACAACAAACTGTAGGTTTTCCGCTCCAAGCTCATCATTGTGTCGCTAAAACTGTCAGTTATAAAGAACGACCGGGGCTATTTTAATAAGTAAATACGTCTAAATTCCCTATTTGTTAATGTTTCTCTAATCACTGAAATTTCTTTAAAAACTATGCCAGCCACTGTATTACAGTTGCTAGATGCCCCCGTCATTCACCCAGTCTCTGTTACAGTCTCGCTCCCTCGTGTCTCTCCTTAGGTGAACTGAAGACACCATGCACGTGCGCGTGGAAGAGGAGCGACAGGTGTCGTTAGGACGTCATATTCGTAACGGACGTTATCTTCCATTCCATTCGAGTACCCGTTGCTATAACTTAAAGCGTCGGTCGTGTTAAACTACTTAATGTGCTAAATATTCCAGGATTTGTGGCTAATAAAAAAGTCACTGGCGAGCGAAGATGTGTCACTGTGTGACCTATTATTCCGAGGCCATTTATTTCACGCTTTTGATCGACGTTTTCCACGAACATTTGTCTATATTTTGAAACTTCCGTTTTCATCAGTAATGCAGCTGAAATTGACTCTAGAAGCAAGCATTTTAATGTATGTACAGATACTAATGACGTGAGGTAAATATACAAATATACTGAAATGGATTTGGGATGTGTATAATCAATGCTACAACATGCCATATCGATCATTGAAGACCACAGACGTTTTGCTTACATAACTGCAAACAAAAAATGACAGTTCATATACTGTAGCATTCCATATCTAGGGATATATGGAGGGTTTGGTGCACACAGGGCCAAAATGAGTATTATATATAAAAAGAAAGCTCTTTATGAGATCTATCTAGTGGCAAAAGATAGGATGTGCAATCCATAACTGAGTTGAAATGAAGTGTAAAAAGCTAGACTCATCCCAAAAACCTTGGTTCATTAAAACATTTGTCTTGGCTCTCAAGTGGGGCCTGATTGTCCACCTCAGCTAAGCTCTCAGACCTTAACCAATACATACAAGAGCATAATGCCACACTCCGCAAGGTCTCTTCTATACCCATTCTACACCGTACCGGGCAGAAATACACCATAACTGTGCCGCACCGCACTTAGAACGCACTCAGTGTTATTCCTGATTTCACTGAAATCGCTGACATCTTATTGGTCAGATGTTTGCAGGTGGAAAGCCTACAATGGGAAGTGTAGTTTGTGTGGGCGCATCGTCCAGGGCTCATCGGCTTGTGTTACAGTACCCCAATCCCACCCCCCTAAAACAATGGCACTGTGTGCGGCCCTCCTGCAGACCCCCTCCCCCCTCTGCGTGAGACGCAGCTTTGTTGTCTTGTCAGTCACAGCTGGATCATCTCTTTCCCCCTCCCTCCCTTCCTGAGTCTCCTTCTCTCATTTTCCTCTGTTTTCCCTGAACAACACCTCCATTCTCCCAGCCACACTGCGCAGATTGTTCGGGAGGACAGAAGCGAGAAAGAGAGAGATAGAGACTGCAAATGACAATGAAACAGCTGGGCTCCTTAATGCAGTTCATTCTGGTGTGTGTGTGTACGTGTGTGTATGCGTGTGTAGGCTCGAGAGAAAGAGTTATAAATGACGTATGTGACGGCATGTGTGTGTGAATACAAATTGTGTGCTGCAACATCTGGGCTGAAAGTTCAGCCTTCGGGCCAGTGAGAGCTATGGAGCGACGTGGTCCTTTAGCTAAAGGATGCATCAACATAACCTTTTCTTAGCAGGTTTTAAATGAATCAGTAAATGAATCAAATCAGCAAACAAACTAGTGTGTTCACGCTATATCTGCTATAAACCCTCTATTAATATTCAAAATTCTTATTTTCTATGATTGTATGCTTTGGCCCATACATGTTCTAAATTCTCAGGGATTTGCAGGGCTGTTATCAAAATTCATTGGCATCTAAAGAGTTAAAGTACTTAAAATACCTACGTATTTTGACCCACTGTTGGTGAGAATATGTCATCAGTGGAGTAACACGGTCTGCAGCACAAATGTCCGGTTGTCTGTGTTCCTTGCTGATAATAAACACAATTCCCTTGGTGGAAGTGGATTAGCGATAGCCCCGGAGAGCCTTATCGCCCCCAGTTCTTCCCACTCCCCCTCTCCTGGTGTCTGACAGGTGGGTTTCCTCACGCTGAACGTTCACATTCCAGTACATATCAGGCTTTGCAGACTGTATGTATGTTTGTGTGAGAGAATAAATATCAGAAAATATTACCCAGAGACACTGTATGCTTGAGGGGCAGACATCCAGGCTGCTGCTAAACACTGACTCTGAGTTTACCAATTTGAGTATTTTGAGGTTCTATATACTGTAAATGTAATCCACATTATGATATTGCTGTTTTTATATTATTTTTTACTGTTAGTAGTAGTGGTAGTCGTCATCATCATCATCATCATCATCATGTTGCAGGGTGTTCAGTAATTCATAAGTGAAATATTTGGTCTATGGTATGTTTCTGTGGAATGCTCGACTGTAGGCAGCCCCCCCCGGGGAATTTTTTATGAATCATAGGACCACACAGTGCACTTAACGTGCTTGTGAACATTAAAATAAGTGTATGATAGCAGGTTTCTCCCCAGAGTGGCGCTCAGGCCCGCAGTCAAAGCCGACACATGGGTGTTGGTCATGTAGGTCATGTAGGTCATGTAGGTTTTGAAGTCATCAAGTCATTTCCTGCTTTCTGGTGCACCTATTTCTAAAATCTTTCAAACAATAAGGATTAAGAACCAGAAATCAGGAAATTACAGTGAAAGTGAATTATGAATCTCTCTCATCGAGGTGAAACTTTTCAAAAACTACTTGAAGAAATATTATGAAATGCAAGACAAAGTCTAGACTGGGCTTAATGGGTAACCATTACGGATGTAAAGGTACACATAAATCTTTTCTTCGGTATGTACCTCTGTTTTAACTTCAAGGTTCAGTACATTTTCAGTAAAGCAGAAAAAACACTAAATATAAACCTTCTCATTATTCTATTATGAAAATGTAAAAAGTGGCTAACTGTTTATAATAAGTATAAGTATAAGTTCTCCACCAAATATATTAAAAGTTACGCACGTATTTTAAATCAAGACTTAGTCCAGTAGTGAAGGAAAGAGGATGTCTTTTTCCCAGTCTTGATAAAGTAAGTAGTGATGATTTTCTGATTAGATGCAGGTCGCTGCTCCCGCTGTTTCACAGAAGCTACGTCTCTACCCTGATTGCATGTAGGTAGAGCGGCAACAACATACAGGTGACACCGGCTATTGTCCTTACAAAGTGGGGCACAAGCGAGTGAACCACAGCCACATTCTATGCGGAGAACCCGGCAGAGTGAACACGCCTACTAATTAGGGCGACATTGGCTCAGGCGGTAAGAGCAGTTGTCTGGCAGTCGAAGGGTTGCTGGTTCGATCCCGTCCTTTGTGTGTTGAAGTGTCCCTGAGCGAGACACCGAACCCCCAAATGCTCCTGAGGAGCTGGTTGGTGCCCTGCAAGGCAGCCGATCGCTGTTGGTGTGTGAGTGGGTGAATGAGAAGCATCAATAGTACAGCTCTTTGGCTAAATGCCAACCATTTACTAATTAAACATTTAGGAATGCCTAGTCCGAAGACTAAAATAAAATCACCCGTCTGCATATTGTATTGTTTTTCATAACACAGTGCTACCAGTTTTTCAAAGCACCAATACTAAAGCAGCAGTATTTACTGAAAACCCCTATGGGAGGCTTGCAGTATTACAGCACGCAATAATGCAGTGGTGAGTACAAGACTAGGAATATGTCATATACTGCATTAAAGATTCTTACATTACTAGTATGAACGGCTAATTTTGTATTATTATTAGAATTTCTTTTAGATTGACTTCACAGTCCGATGACTGTATAACTGACAATCTCAGGCAGACCTGGGCCAAAAAAATATACATTTTGGATTCAAATACTTTTCTAAGCTTTGTTGAGCTTGTCTGGTGTATTGCAACTCTAAAAATGTGCAAACCCCACCTTGGTTGAATCAATTGCACCAGGTAAGATCAAACAGGCACAGAAATGTTTTGAATCAAAAAACAATAATGTATATATTCGATCCAGGTCTGCTCCCAGAACACAGAAAATCAGCACATAATCACAGTAGGGAACGAACAAAAGACAAGTGATATATTTTGTTTCTTTTAAACATTTTGTTTGAAATTGCTTTGTCTTTATTCTGTTACAGGCAGGGCAGTGGGTGAGGGTGATTGGTACATTCTCATTCTATGATGGGGGTGCAAACCAGGTAAACATGGACGTAATTGAGACATAATTGATTTATATTTCTCTCTCAACATAGATTTCTGTCTAAATCTGTTTAATAGATCTCATAAATCTCTCGCTATATAGAGTCATTTCTTCATACATATTTATAATATCACTATTGATATAGATTTTTTTTAAATAAAGTATTATAATGCATATAGTATTTCTTACTACATTACTTCCTATGGGGTTTCATTTCTTTACAATAATTGTAAACAAGACACTTACATATATAAATAATTACACAAAGTAGACAGTGCTGTACAGGGCTGTGGTGAAACGGGTACCATGGTAACTCCTATGGTAGTGTGGTACTAGGGGACACTGACAAGTAATAGAGTAATTGCAATATGATACACCGATAACTGTCTATAGTGCCCTTCAAACACCAAAGATCGTGGTGAAAATAGTTTGGTCAGATAAGAGATTGTGCCGAATGATGTCCCCTGTAGTTTAGTGTAATTTTAAGGATGTTTCGTCACAGGTCACCATGGTATACCGCATTTTTACCCACTTGGACCATCAGCGATATTCCCTTCGGTGGGCGAACAAGACAGACCATTGAGGGACTTCCTGAGGAAAACCCCTTACCTCAAGGTACTCCACTCACATAAACAAGGCAAATCCAATGGTAATAATTATACAATGACTAGTAATGATCATTATCGTAGTAATAAATAAAGCGACAAATTATGAAGCATTAAAAAAAATAAAAAACCCAAAGATATGAAGATCGCTCGAGAAAAGGTGCGGTGAAAAAGTCCAAAAACACGCCGGCGACGAAAACATTCCGGAAAACAACTCCATCTGAACATAATTAAATCTCTCCTATCGGAGACCGGGGGGGGTTTTGTTTTTGTTTTTTTTGCAGGTAACTTGGCACCCGAGAGCGTGAAGGGCCATCTGGTGGCAGCAGTGGGATACGTGCGGAGGCGACGGGATGGGAGTTACCTCAGCAAGGAGTCATACCCAAGAGCAACGGCAACCCTGTCACCGTGCCACGTTAAGGACGGCTCTCGCTCGCGGCGACCGAACCGCGGTGTGGACCCGGCTGCTGTGTGGCAATTGTGTGGGTCGATTTCGTCCGTGTGTCCAACTTCACTGTTGACACCCACGGACACGGAAAATATGAAAATGCCACAAACACAATACGTGTCGCCAACGGGTCTTGGCGCCTGTGTTTGTGTATTCGCGGGCTGGATGTTTTATGAGGTTTTTCTCAAAGGCAAGGACGATTCTGTCACAATAAAATGGTCTACCTAGCCTATCACACACTAAAGCATAATACTGACCAAAACACAAACAGGCCAAACTTTCAAGTAACCATCAAACAATTATCTTTTGTTGTTGTTGTTTATATCCTATCACTTTTTAATAAATGGTTTAATCACGTAACGTTTTAAATCTTAAATTTTTTTACATAAGGACAAAGCACATCATTCCCTTGGCAAATTCTTTAGTTTCTGTTATCTTTGCACATCACTCCATTGCCTCCTTTTAAACCTGAGGAATTATGCCATCACCCTCTGTCTCTATCAATTCACAGTCTCTTCCCTGTCTCTTCCCCCCTTCTCCTTTCTACCTCCACACTAAAACATGGAATCACTTCTTTTTTTGCTTGCCTGAAGGGGCAAAGACTTTAAGACCGTATTTGCCCCATCCTTTGGGGTTTGTACTACGTTTATCTCGTGGCATTCAAACATTCAGTGAGAGCCGTACCCCCTGGTATCCCCTCAGTGTCAGCCAGGCTAGGTTGTGAGGGGTAGGGTGGGGTAGGGTAGGAGCGGGGGTCTCCATGCCACCTCTGTGCATGGGAGAATTGATTCCTTATCATTCCTGAAGTTGGCCAGGGCAGCTGTATCCACGTCACCTCCATTGCGGGAGCGTCCTTTTCTCATTAATCATGAGTAAAGGTCTGCATCCCGACCCAAACCAAGCAGCCAAAACGTGGCTTCTTTTGTAAAGCCGAGAGACGGTGATCACTAGCGTTTGGGTCATGCAGACCCGTTTTCAATGTAAAGTCAATGGTACAATTGCGGGCCCGAAGGTATGCTTTGATTGAACTGGGTATCAGGACGATTTTTAGCTCTGTGATGTCAGGTCCGATTGGGTACAGGCCAACTGCCAACCCAGAAGCCAACAGTAGTGTCATAACGCTTCCGCCAGCTGTTCACAACAATTGAAAAAAAACAAAACGATTGACAACAATGGCACAAAGTTTCCAGTTTTTGTAGTGTACTGTTGAACTCAACCAGCAAAACAGCCCTATTTAAAAGCACTTATCATGTAATGTTTAACAGAAGGAAAGATGACACTGAAGCTAGCTGGCGAGCCTGTTCTGATCAACATGAGCTTTAAACCCTCAATTATTCCTGTTGTTACAAATATACTAATACTTGCAAATACATACTAAAAGAAAGAGGACATTCCTTTGCTGTTTTCGACAAAACAGCGACAAACTTCATCATGTTCAACAGAAGAAAAAATGCATTTAAAAATAATTGTTAAAGGTTAAATACAGCTGTTTTAATTTGCTAGCTCAGCATCAGAATCAGAATCAGAATTCATAACGACACACTACAAAAAGTAGAAGCCTTGCTTTGTGCCATTGTTGTCAATCATTGTTAACATCTGCCGGAAGCGCAAGAACCTTCACCAACAGCTGTCCTGTGGGAATTTACAGTACAGTAATTATACGGTTGTAATTACAGTACTGTTTTCTATTGTGATCTAGCTCTGTCAAGTTCGGGCTTTAAATTCTGGCTAGGACTTGGCAAGCTGGTTCGGGCGGGGCCACAAAGACTTGGGCTGAGGTGCTCTCATTTCTAGGTTGATGCAGACCTCTACTCAGGAGCACACGGAAGAAGATCAACTAGAAAGACAGACATTTCAATGACTTTTCAGTGAACTGGCCGTAGCGGTGGGTCACTCTATGCTGCAGCTAGGGCGGACGGTAGGTGGGGCGGGGGGCAGAGGCACCCTCTGGCCCTGGGAAAAGAGAGGACATTAAAAGATGGCACAACACGCAGTCCGCCAAGTGACATGCCCGGGACTCTTAAAAATATTAAAATCATTTAAAACACAAACCGAAAAATTGCTAGCACCAACAGTGGCTATAACAAAGCCTTTTTAGGTGCTGTCATGCAAGCAAAAAGAAGACGCGTCATCAGGAGAGCCATTTTAAGAACATCGTAAGAGTGTCTCGTAAGGATAGCACTTCGAGCTAGGTCCACAGGTTCACGACGATGGAGGTACGTCCATAGAGTTTAGTCTTTTCACTGAAGGAATGGGCTTTTAAAGGGTCACACCAATGTGTAAAATGGTGGCATGCATTGTACAGTCAAACCTTGCTGTGCTCTCACCGACACGCACTATACACGCCGATTTTCAAGCCCTGCCATTTGAGGACGAGCAACCACGCGAAAAAAGGCTTTGGCAAGTTGCGTTCTGCAAGGAGCCCATATGGCACGACTGTCCTCATCGACGACGTCTGACCTAAGGTCTCTGGATTGTTCCACTTACAGCAACACGCTTGAGAGAAAACGTCGGCCATATTGGCCTTGGCGATGGACTGACTGCTCCAAAAATGTGCACTGCCGTACCACACCTGGTAAGGCTAAAAAGTTTCACGGCAGTCAATAACGTCAGATACATTTTCTGCATAAAAAAATTAAGTAAATTGTAATAAATAAACAAATCATTAATACCAGGCACAACAACTGGCTTCCAGTGGACGGCTTGGAAGCAATAAAATTGTATCCACACACTGTACCCCTGTCGTATCAGATGTCTGTAGTATGAAGTCAGGTATTAAAGAAATAACTGATATACACCAGAGTCTCTGCTTGCATTGCTTGTACTGTACAATGATACATTTCAGAGAAGTACCACTGAGTGCTCTGACAGACAGAGGAAGTGAAGGGAAGGGCAGGGATAGGCCAGTTCTGTCATGGGAATTCGTTGTCAAAGGGAAAAGGGATGGAATGGACAAAAGGGGGGGGGGGGAGGGAGAGAGAGAAGTTAGACCATGGTGGACAGTGTGTTTTCCGCAGGGTAGGGGGACGGGGCAGTAGTTCGGAGCGGATGCAGGGCCGGGGGCGCCCCGTCGGCGGGTGAAAGGTCGTTGAGCTCGCCGGAGGACGAGAGGGGGAAGGAGGGCGAGAGGGAGATTCCGGAGGAGGGGTCGGCGGAGCCCGCGAACGTGCGCGGGGGCTTGGGCACCAGGTTGGGCTCCAGAGTGGCGCGGGCCAGAAGGACGCGGTCGTCGGCCGGCTGCCCCTCCTCCCCCTGGCCGTACGAGCCGCGCCCGGACTCCGACTCCCCGTCCGAGAGCTCCAGCGGGGGCGAGCTGCCGTCCAGCTTAAAGAGGGAGTCCAGGAACTGGGCGAACTCCAGCACCACCTGGCTGGGGGCGCCGTTGGGCAGGGGGTCGGGCCGGGCGGGGGAGTCGGGCCCCGTCTCCGTCTCCGCCCCCGGCCTCGCCTCTCCTTTCTCCTCTTCACTCTCCCGCGGGCCCTCCGCCTCCACTCTGCCCTCCTCCTCCTCTTCCTCCTCGTTCGCGCCGCCGGCTCTCGGGCGCAGGAGCGGGGCGGGGGAGCCGTCGGAGCTGGCGGGCACGGGGGACTCGGAGGGGGAACAGGAGGAGGGGGGACGCGGCGCCCCCTGGCCCACCGGCTGGCCTAACACAGTCTGGGCCAGCGGGGTGGAGGCACCGTAGCGGGGCGTCGCCGGGGAGAGGCGGTGGAAGAACTTGGGCGTGGAGCCAGAGTCGGGCGGGGTGGAGTAGGGCCCCAGCTGGCCCAGGTCCTGGCTGGAGGTGGCCTGGTCCAGGCAGTCGGCCGCCAGGAGCTCGGTGCGGGAGCTGAGGGACGGGTTCTCCTCCGGGATGGGCGTGCCCAGGGAGAAGCCCAGGGCCCCCAGGTTGGGGGAGCCCCTCAGGGCCGCAGACGACCGGCGGGAGTCCAGGCTGTAGAGGGACTCAGCGTCCGACAGGCTCTCCATCACGGCCAGCGGCGCACGCTGCTCCCGAAGCTCCACCGCCAGCCGCTCCTGGGCCGCCTGGAGCACCACGGGCACGGGGGGAGGGGGGCACTCCGCAAAACCGTTCAGCGAGATCTCGGAGCGAGCGCAGGAGCTGGGGAGGGGGAGGGAGGGGAAGGGGGGAGAAATACAGGGAAGGGAAAGAAGAGAGCGGCGACAACCACAGGGAACGAGACGGGACGCCGGAAAAGAGGGATTTAAACGAAGGAGGGGCGAACGGGAGAGAAAACAGGGTGGACAGGGAGAAGAAAGGGAAGAAGGGTGGACAGGCGAGGCGGAGTGGAGCGAAGGAGAGGGGTGAAAGGTCAATAGAAAATGGCAAAGAGGACATATGATGAGAGGAAAGAAACAAAAGAAGAATTGAATTTTGAAGAATGTTCAAGTTGGAGTTGTGAGATGGGTGGGGTTGTGAGATGGGTGGAGTTGTGAGATGGGTGGGGTTGTGGGATGGGTAGAGTTGTAGGATGGGTGGGGTTGTGGGATGGGCACAGTTGTGAGATGGTGGAGTTGTGAGATGGGTGGGGTTGTGGGATGGGTAGAGTTGTGGGTTGGGTGGAGTTGTAGGATGGGTGGAGTTGTGGGTTGGGTGGAGTTGTGGGATGGGTGGAGTTGTGAGATGGGTGGAGTTGTGGGATGGGTGGAGATGTAGGATGGGTGGAGGCATAAACAGGAGGAACAGAAGAAGGAGAGGACAGTACACAGTGCAAAGCAGTAACAGGGAGAGCGAGGGGGGGAGGGAGATGGGGTTACAATCATCCACCTCAATCTGGAGACTACACTAGCTCTCCTACTGTACATTACCGTGTGAAAAGACAGGACTGGGTTACCTAACACTACTGTACATGAACAAGGCACTGGGGTCAGAGTCAGAAAGACAGAGGACAGGGAGGACAGGGTAACTGTTAATACTTCCAGCAAAGTGCTTTTTTGCATAGACAGAAAAACAGGCTTTTACAGGCATAACATAACAAAGACAGGACATCAGACTGATAAACAGACCAGACAGATGCCCTGAGAAAATCTTACCACAATATCTTTAACTTTGAGTACTTATGACTTCTTACTTCAATAACATTATTAAATCAGTAAGTTACTGAAAATAATTGACTAGTGGGCCAATTGAAAAATGCACTCGTCATTTAATTTAATAAGTAATGCTATTCAGTCATAAATAGATAATTACTCATACTATGATGACTATGATGAATTCCAAGCAAATGTATGCAATTTTAAGCATTTAATTGAAGACTAGGTACTGTATACCTTCATGATTATATTGAATGGTCTAGGTCAGAGATATGAACCTGTGGGTTCAGTTCCTGGACAGCTAGTCTACTTACAGACGTTCCTCACACCCAACAATACTTACAGTGTATACAATTAAAACACACAATTTCGGCACAACCTAAAACACTCTCCAGTACAGGCTAAATTAGTTGACTAATTACCCCTTTCAGTCCCAATTTGAACTGGCTCCACCCAAATCCCAAGAGATTTTAGCTTTGGTTGAGAAAATTGAGGTTAGTCAGGTCTTAATAGGGGCTTAAAACATAATATAGCAGTAATTTTGACCGGTTGATAAGGTTGAGTTGGGACTTTATGGTAGTTTTGCCATGTGGCAGTCTTGGGACTGAGCGGGTTAAGGGCTGTACGCACACGCCCATCCAGCACCTGAGGTCGATGCCCCCGGTTTAGAGGAAAAACGAGATTTAACGACCTGGCCCATGCCTCCCGTCTCCCGCCCAAGCCCCCCCCCGTGACTGACCGGACGCTGCTGTTCCTCCGATGGTGGGCCGTGGCCGTGGGCTCCTGAGAGGCTGGGGGGGCCAGGAAAATCACATCAGGGTTCAGGTCCATCTCCGTAGGGCTGACCATGATCTTCGCCGCCGACAGCAGGGCCGTCTTCCCCTTGTTGTAGTTCTCCAGCACCTGCCAAAGCCAGAGAGGTCAGAGTTCACCAAGGAGTGCAGAGGAAGAGTGGACAAGTATTATATTTAGAAACGGGAGAGTACACCAGTTTCTCTGCTTGCATTGCTTGAACTGTACAACGATACATTTCAGAGAAGTCCCATAGAGTGCTCTGACAGACAGAGGGAGTGAAAGGGGGGGGGGATAGGCCAGTTCTGTCATGGGGATTCATGGCTTAATCTTTTTACATGAATATTGGCAATTTCTTGCTTTGTTACATGCCAACACAGTTCTTGTGGTTGCACCTAGGGGCACTTGTCAATAAAATGACCCTCCAGTGAATGTTTTGACTTCAGTTCTTTAGGGTACTTCAGTTACTTTTAACTGATAAGTTAAAGTGTTCACTGGGGAGGGAGAGGGTTAAAGGTGTGATGAAAGGGAAGTGTAGAGACTCGCAGGAACAGATAAGGGGAGGATCAACGTGTGGGGAAGGGAGAAGGACCGTGATCCCAAACTGATGTGGTGGAGAATACGGCACAGAGGAGAAGTGAGGAAGAACGTCAGAAGAGAGGGAGAAAGAGAGAGAGATGTGTGAAGGAGAACTTCACAAAAGACCACACTGCCTG
Organism: Conger conger; assembly: GCF_963514075.1. Taxonomy (NCBI): domain Eukaryota; kingdom Metazoa; phylum Chordata; class Actinopteri; order Anguilliformes; family Congridae; genus Conger; species Conger conger. Next base: position 51,370,723 of record NC_083765.1, on the reverse strand, counting down.
GAAGGGACAATCCCCAAAGAAGCTTGGCTTCAACTGTATGCTAAAACTGTATCCAAACTATCGACTCTCTATCTCGATGCCTTACCTCATCAATTCGTGCTTCAAGAATGATTTTATTATCATTCTTTGGAGAGCCTTCTAAAACACCAAAGGATGTATTGTCAAGTAAAGTCACGACAATCCTTCCCATACGCAGTGAGTGTGCGCAGAGTCCAGTGAAGTTCTGCTCTGGCCGTTCTGGCCGTGTTCACGGTTCAGAAAGTGTGGAGGAGAAAGAAGAGGTGAGGGCGAACATCTGACCGAATCAGAAGAGCAGCGCTGTCATGTCCATGAATGGTGCCCTAATTCCGGGTAAATATCCACCAGAATATAAATGTGCCTCTCACAGAGCACGTTAATTTAATCATTTTTGCCTCTTTATGGACTTTGGAACCCCAAACAATTGTCTGCCATCTGTTCCTTAGCTTCTAAGCCTGAAGGCCAAAAATCTTATTGTTTCTGCCAGTATTTATTCTATTTATTCATAGTTTTACATGCCAGGCCTGCAGGCCAAATTTTTTTTTTCTTTTTTTCCCCCAAGTCTTGTTTTCCAGACTTCACAAAATGTATGCGATCATCTCAAAATCTGGAAAGCATATCATGCCTTGCCTGAAGTTGAACATGCAATGGTTTTGGAACCTCTTTCTTTAAAGCCAGGCCTGGTACAGGTGAAAAAATGCAAGCTGTAGAAGGTAGCACACTCAAGACACACTCACTGAGCACTTTATTAGGAACACCTATACACCTACTTATTCATGCGTCCATCTAATCAGCCAATTGTGCGGCAGCAGTGCAATGCATACAATCATGTAGATACGGGTCAGGAGCTTCAGTTAATGTTCATGTCAACCATCAGAACGGGGGAAAAAATGTGACTTCAGTGATTTCGACTGTGGCATGGTTGTTGGCGCCAGACGGGCTGGTTTCAGTATTTGTGTAACTGCTGATCTCTTGGGATTTTCACGCATCACAGTCTCTAGAGTTTCCTTAGAACATTGGCCAGAGCATCACACTCCCTCCACTGGCTTGTCTTCTTCCCACAGTGCATCTTGATGCCATCTCTTCCCCAGGTAAACGGTGAATATCCCAGACCTTGACTTGCGCCGATGCTACGTGATAATCAACATCATTTGCTTCATCTGAGTGGTTATAATGTTTCTGGCTCATCTGTGTATGTTCCTATGTGGTCCAAGAGTATTCATTGCAGATAATGGATATTTTGCACAATAGTCATAGCATACTATAGTTGATTATTCAAACAATTGTCCTACACTGTAAATCACACTGCTTCATCATGATTAATGCTGTAATGCAATGTACAGTATGTGAAAAAAGGTACAAGAATCAGCCACTGGCTCTGCCCGATGCCACTACACATGCCATGCCACTATACATGTGGTATAAATTTAGTTTGCTCATTATCGTTATATACACTCAGGGAAAAATTTATTAGGTAGACCGGTACACCCAACCAATCATGTGTCAGCAACTAAATGCATGAAAACATGCATACATGGATGGTCAAGAGGTTCAGCTGTTGAAACGTGAAAATGTGATCCAACTGAGTTTGACTGGATTGATTGTTAGTGGCAGACAGGGTGGTTTGGGAATCTCAGAAACTGCTGACGCACAACAGTTTGCAGAGAATGGTGCAAAAAACAAAAAATATCTAGTGAGTAGCAGTTCTGTGGACAAAAATATGCTATTAATGAGAGAGGTCAGAGGAGGAGGGCCAGAGTGGTCGATGCTGACAGGAAGGTGACAGTAACACAAATCCACTGGCTATAGAGGAGTTTCAGTTCTGTTCCCAAACCCAATTTATTCAGGTGTATGAGTGAAGACTTGCAGCAGATGGAGGCCAACAGAAATGTTTTGCCAGCCTCCCAGTCAAACAGGTTTGTCTGAGGGCAATTAGAGCACAAGCAGAAACTATTTTCAGTCCTGTCCATTTGCTGTTGTCGATAACAGGGCTGCTCTCTACTCTAATGCAGTACTGTGCTTCTCTCCCATACAGGAAGTCACCCAAATGAGTTTACCCAGAACAGCAGCCTCAGGCTGCACGATTGATAAGTTGCACGAGTTTGGTTGAACGAGTTGCAAACAAAAATAAGATTAAACTTACTTGAAAACAATCAGTTAATGTGAATACGAGGGATAAAAGCTGTTCGAGTGTCAGTGCGATCTCTCCTATACCAGTCGTTTTAAATCACAAGGACATCAGAAATGTCTGTAAATGCACAATATCTGTCTGGCCAAATCAAAAACATGCACTGACATAGAAATAATATATTTTTTAAAAACCTCAAAGTGAACTATCCCTTTAAACCAGTCGGTATATTATACAGTTCAGTGAATGGGAGAAAGTGTTTCAATTGGGGACATTACATTACATTACATGAAATTTGGCACACGCTAGACGAAGCAGGAGACAATCCTCCCCTGGAGCAATGCAGGGTTAAGGGCCTTGCTCAAGGGCCCCACGGCTGTGTGTATCTTACTGTGGCTACACCGGGGATCAGAGCTAGTGAGCGGAGCTGAGCGGTCAGAATATCCCGCTCCTCGCTCAGGTGGCTGTTTACTCGGCCGCTCCGCTCAATTTCGCGTCAGGCCGCTCCGCTCAATTTCGCTCCGCGCTCCACTTAAAAATCCTCCCGCTCCAGTGAAATCGCTCCACGCTCGCTCCAATTTAAAAGAGGAAGAAATAATCTACAAGCCGAATTGCCACCTTAAACAGAAAACTTATATCCTAAAGAACTAAGAGCAACGGCAATATTTTGGCAACATCGATACACATAAGCCTAAAAATAAAGGGATCAGTGGGATCAATTGCCTAAAGAATACAGGCTAAGCATCCAAGTTTTAAACGAACAAAAACCGGATAAAAGCGCCTATGGCTAAGAAACCATAACCATAGCTATGCGGCCACAATTAGCCCATCAGAAATGTAGCCTATAGGTCTCGCAGCTTTGCTTCCATCTCCTCAAGAGCATGCGGCATGAGGGTGTCCCGCACAGTGTTGTAGCAGGGGGGTGTGTAGCCTGGCTGGGCCACGCTGGCAAAGTGTCGCATCCCTTCTCGTTCTCCTTTACTCAGCGGTTCATAGTCCATGTAGATCACTTTAAAAAAAAAGCCTGTGTCCAGTTCCTTCTTTCTCGTCCTAGATATGGTTGGGGCTCTGGCTGCAGTGAAGATACTTTTAAATGCCTCACTTTTTTTCTGTTGTTGCTGCTGCTGCATTTCTTTCACTATGAAATACAATTTCATGAACAGCGATAAGTAAATAAAATAAAAAATCGTATTACGCCTACTTTGAATGGCAAAACTAATTTATTTTATTTGTATTATTAGCCTGTATTTAATTTAGCCTTCTACTTGATATGATATGAATTGCTCGTTTTTCTTTGCTCTGCGTGTGTTCGCGTAGCACACGCTCATGTTTCCGCGAAATGTGTCTTCTTAGATTCCAAAATGAATCTTTACTCACTGAAATAATGTCACCACATGGTTGTTCTTGCTCTATATTGTTGGTATCTAGTTGTTTGGTAGGAATAGTGAACTTGTATGACTTTCTAAAATATTTTGCGAACTCCCTCTCCAGCAACGAGCTTACAATGGCCAATTTTTGAAGTTTAACGGTCTTGGTTGTATTAGGAAGAAATGAATTCTGGGTGGATTTGGGCATGCCTCAGACTCGTGGGGTGAGCGGTATCGGAGCGAAATTGGAGCGAAACAGAGCGGCCGCTCCGGCCTCTAAATTAAAAAGCGCTACGCGCTCCAACAAAATTCCATCCGCTCCGCTCCTCGCTCGATCGCGCTCCGCTCACTAGCTCTGCCGGGATCGAACCACCCACCTTGCGGGTCCCAGTCATGCACCTTAACCACTACGCGACAGGTCGCTCCCTACAGTCCAATAGGGGGTTACACAGTAGCAGTGTATGCTAGGATGACAGTGGGGGTGGTGAAAGTGAATCAGAACTAGATATGGATTCATGGATTGATAAAGACAGAATTTTAAATGTATGCATGGTTTTTTAACAACACAGATGAACACAGAATTGTAAACGTATCACCAACAACAAAAACACACAGAACCCTTATCAGAGACGGACTGACTGAAAACAGGCAAAATGGGCACAGCAACACAGTGACCGCCCGCCAAAGATGCTCACAAGAGTTAACTGACAAAACTAACGGAGCAAACAAACCAAGAGACTGGCACAGAGACGATGACGTACACTGACATGCGCTCAACACACAGACTAACAACTTCACAGAGGACATGGACACAAATATCTACAGACAGGCTGCAAATTAACAAAAGGCAAAACACTGACCTCACAGTGCCACACATTGAAATGTTGTTTTTAATGGGAAACAAGACAAATGCATTTATTCAAGACGTAGCACAATGTAAGGAGGACTGTATACAACTGTTACAATACATGCGATGAACAAACGCTCTCGTTCTCATTTAAAAGGGAAACGGGAATCTAGGTCTGTTAGTTGAGTGTTATTGTTAGAGAGAGTGACGAGAAGAGATTTTGAAGCAAACTAACTGCGACTTCCACTGCTTAGCTACAAGGTCACGACCTGAATTACAGTGGTGCGAAAGCACAATTGGACGATTCGGTGTGCTTCCGTTGAAATGGGAGGACCATACAGAACTGGATAAAAACCCAAACGTATATTTATAAATATAAAATACAAAAGAAATGCGTGCACGAACAGCATCTGGGTGAGCTGATACGCAGAAGAGCTTAACGGCTGCAGCCATTATTAGCCATGCACTTTCCCTGAGCCATGCCTACAGACAGACTTTAAGAAGATGAAATGGTTTTGGACACAACGTAAAGCAACGGCAGGAATGCCAAGCCTGTGGACTTCTGGGAAAAGCACATGCTGGAAAAAGTGCATGCTGGGAAAAGCACATGCTGGAAAAAGCGCATGCTGGAAAAAGCGCATGCTGGAAAAAGTGCATGCAAAGTGGATGCAAACCAGTAGCAAATGGCATGTAGGTGACTTCAGACGCTCTGATTAATATTGAAGGCACTGTCAAGAGGTTTAGAGAAACAAGAAACAATAGCCTTCCTTTTGGACAACATGTTTCATGACTATCAAAGATAGGACAGTAAAGGTCATTTTCATTGACTATTTTCAAGACTGAATTTGCCCCGAAATGAGGGAAAGAAAAAAAGCACAGAAATTGTGCACTTTTCATAGCCATTGTAAAGTGCCAATCGGTCACTGTCAGGATCCCTGTTTTGCCTCTGGAATACCAAGAGGGGAAAAAAGAAGGCAGGAGAGAAAGCAGGTGGGTTATATTCGTAGTAACCGTGGGAATCACGGCAATTACACGATATCTAAAGAGAAAATGGGCATATTAGACAGTAAGTGTCTCAGTGGGGTTGGGGTGAATCAGGAGCCAGAGCGTCTGTGGCAGTGGACGGGGCAGAGGGCGGGGTTTTTAGGGGGGTGAGAGGATAGGGCTGGCTGGAGGGGTGTCAGCCTCCATCTCCTCTGACTCAGTATCTGTCAGACCCACACTGGGAGCAATGGCTTCCAGCACCTGTGGAGACATCACCACACGTCATCAGACACTGACACACGCACACACACACACACAGAAACACACACACACACACAGACACATGCACATGCACACACACGCAAACACAGAAATACACGCACACACGTGTGCAGAAACACACACACACAGACACACAAACTCACAGACACACACACAGACAGATGCATGGGCACACACACGCACACACACACAGAAACACACAGACACACACACATGAACACACATGAGCAAAAACACACGCACAAACTCACACACGCACATGCAGAAACACAGACACACACTCACACACACACACACAGACACACACAGACACACACACACACACACTCACACACTCACACACTCACACACTCACACACAGACACATGCACGTGCACACACACGCAAACACAGAAATACACGCACACACGTGTGCAGAAACACACACACACAGACACACAAACTCACAGACACACACACAGACAGATGCATGGGCACACACACGCACACACACACAGAAACACACAGACACACACACATGAACACACATGAGCAAAAACACACGCACAAACTCACACACGCACATGCAGAAACACAGACACACATACACACACACTCACACACACACAGACACACACACACACACACTCACACACACACACACCCACTGTACGCACAAAACAGAGAGGCTTGTTTTTGACCTTTTTTTTTTAAGTCTGTTAATCATATAATGCACAATTCTTTACAGATGACAAAAAAGAAGACAAAAATGAAAAACTTTTCACCCGTATACGGCCCGTTTACTTTGTAAAATGCACATGAACCACGTGGTATTCAGCTTGGCAGAGGTGGAACTGACCCCTGGCCCTATCTTCCAGTGAAATGGAAAGATGTTATGAACCTTCAAACTGGAATCACCAGAAGAGAAAATGCCCGTAGACAGACAGCCTTCCCTGTGGCACTTATTCTCAGAGATTTGTCAACCACAGGCCGACTAGTCCCCAACACACAGGGGGTCAAACCACAGGCCCTACAAACGGTCACTTCTTGAAGATAACAGTTGTACAGTGTGTTCTGCTGTGTTTTCTGATGACAAGATAGGCAAGAGAACACAACATAAAAACTTGGCAAAGAGGTCTTATCGGTGTGTACGCCAAAATGTACAAAATTTGAAGGTGGGCAGTCACACACACATTACATTGAAAATACAGCAAAATCCACAGAAGAAAAGCATCCTGAAATGTGTAATAAACAGTCATGGAAAATATTGTTCTAGAGTTCAATTTTCAACCATAAAATAAGTCAGCGTTCTTTCCATTACGGCCAGTTAGACAAGGATATGATCCAGCAAGTAAAATCCAACAACTAGCAGTGGAGTTGCGGTTTGTCACATGTATACCTGGTGAAAAAATCTAAAGCTTGAAAATACAAAATGCTTCCCTGCATGCAGGACCCAGCAGGTACCACCTGCTCCTCTCCTTATGTTGACGGTGCAGGAAAATTCACACAAAGCGTAAAAAGGGATCCTTACAATCTGCAGATTGAAAAAATGCAATGTATGAAAAATGGAATACACCGACTTGACAAAATAGCTCCTGTGTTTTAGACAAATGGGCCCTAATGATGATGAAGTAGGCGGGTTGAACAGGGTCACGTTTAAGGCGGAAAGAACATGTACGTACACCGGAATTCACACTCTCTGACATTTTTCATCGTCTCTATGACTGGAAAAATCTACCACCTGCAGCCTGCATACTGTGTGTGGGTATTTTCCCGCTGCCGATTGGGTTTGCTGTGTCATGTTTCTGTCTTTTAAACCATCTTGAAAGAGAGCCTATCCAATCATTTACGTTGCTTTAAAATTCAGTCTATTGCTATCATTGATGTTGGAGAAACACTTGATTGTAACTGTAGGCTATGAAAATGGTTTTTCAGAGCTCACCAGAGAAATACATACCATTTACGAAGTGCAATGAGATTTCAGTTTTAGTCTTATCAACCAACCATATAGCAATGGACCTTACATGGCTCACTCGAGAAGAATACCCTGATTGCACACATTCCCAACAGCCAACAGGTGAAAAGTCCAGGGGTCAGAAAGTGTTCTGCCATGTGTTACTCCCAGCCATGAGCCAGCTGATTTCACCAATCCGTTCTACCTCTGAAGAATCCAGGAGATGGAACAAAACACCAGGGAGCATTTTTACTTTACTCACTCACAGCTTTAAGAGCAGCACGTTCAGTCACTCTGACATTTAACACACCGATTCAGACACAGACAAGCACATACTGTACGTATATACACACACACACACACACAGACATACACACGCACACACACATACACACAAACACACATACACACACATACAGACATACACACACACACACACAGACATACACACACACATACACACAAACACACATACACACACAAACACACACACACACACACACACACACAGACATACACACGCACACACACACACATACACACAAACACACATACACACACATACAGACATACACACACACACACACACACACAAACACACATGCACACACAAACACACATACACACACACACAGACATACACACACACACACACACACACATACATACATACAGACATACACACATACAGACATACGCACACACACACACACACACACACACACACAGATACACACACACACACACACACACACACACGAAGGCATACAGGTTCCAACAGTTGACCCAGATTCCCAGACAGAACACCCAGCCAGTACTCGAGCTTGAGAGCAGCAGCCTCATGCAGTTATCACCTCCTGTTGGATGACCTCACGCTTACACCCTGCTAAGTGTGCGCCGCAGTGCCCATGGTCTGGACCGGTTCCAGCCGGCAGCGGGTTTTTAAGCGGGCCAGAACCCGCTTCCCTCGGCCCTCGAAACACCCAAAGTGCTGTTGTGAGTTGTAACCAGCGGGACACGGGCAAAGAAGGTTAAAGCTGGCCGATAAATATCACAGTAAACAACCGTGGATAAACTCCCAGCGTGAGCAGAGAGGCGCGCTTCATGCAGTGGCGCTGTGCATCGACCCCGCAGTGTTGGTCAGGCGCGCCCGTGGCCCGCAGCCCAGCATGGACACACACGTACCTTGTTGAGTCCCTCCATCACCATGTGGGGCAGGTGCTCGTTCAGCATGGCGGGGGAGATGATGACCTCGTCGAAGGCCTTGTTGTCGCCCCACAGGGCTGAGTACGTGGGCTCCTCCTGACCGCAGCTGCCGGGGGGAGAGGGGGGCGGTGAGAGCGCGAACCAGCACCGCACGGCTGTGCAGTGTGCTGCCTCATGGTATAGCAGAGGTGTGCTGCCTCATGGTATAACAGGAGTGTGCTGCAGTGTGGTATAGCAGGAGTGTGCTGCGTCATGGTATAGCAGGAGTGTGCTGCCTCATGGTGTAGCAGGAGTGTGGTGCAGTGTGGTATAGCAGGAGTGTGCTGCAGTGTGGTATAGCAGGAGTGTGCTGCCTCATGGTATAGCAGGAGTGTGATGCAGTGTGGTATAGCAGGAGTGTGCTGCCTCATGGTATAGCAGGAGTGTGGTGCAGTGTGGTATAGCTCCTTCATCCACCCCCACTCCCCCCACCCCCTCTCCAACAACCCTCCCTCCCCCCACCATCTCTCCATCCACCCTCCCTCCCTCCCCCTCTCCATCTCTCCATCATCCACCCCCCCTCACCATCTCTCTGGAGGGTGGTCGTGCACCACGTGGATGATCTTGCCCGGGGGGTAGAGTGGGGCGGAGGCGGAGAGGGCGATACTGAGGTCACTGGGGTGCAGACAGAGGCGTGTGTTCGGGGGGGCCACGGCCTGGGCCTCCGTGCCCTCGTCTAGGGGCAGCTCAGATTTGGGAATGCACTTTGTGCCCCCCATAATGATCCTCCACTGGGACAGAGCAAGGAGAGAACGCCGCCATCAGCTTTAAACCCATTGTGGACTAAGGCGCCCTATAGAAAACCATTAAAAATGCCTAGATATCACAATGCATTTCAACAGTCATGTGTCTTGAAAAATAAGTGTCATATGATCAGAATACAACCCTGGCGTTGGACCCGTTTGTAAGGGGAGATGTAACGCACAGGTCACATCTGTCTGTTAAGGGAGATGTAACAAGCAGGTCACATCTGTCTGTTAAGGGAGATGTTACATGCAGGTCACATCTGTCTGTTAAGGGAGATGTAACAAGCAGGTCACATCTGTCTGTTAAGGGAGATGTAACATGCAGGTCACATCTGTCTGTTAAGGGAGATGTAACAAGCAGGTCACATCTGTCAGTTAAGGGAGATGTAACAAGCAGGTCACATCTGTCTGTTAAGGGAGATGTAACGTGCAGGTCACATCTGTCTGTTAAAGGAGATGTAACACGCAGGTCACATCCGTCTGTTAAGGGAGATGTAACACGCAGGTCACATCTGTCTGTTAAGGGAGATGTAACAAGCAGGTCACATCTGTCTGTTAAGGGAGATGTAACATGCAGGTCACATCTGTCTGTTAAGGGAGATGTAACATGCAGGTCACATCTGTCAGTTAAGGGAGATGTAACAAGCAGGTCACATCTGTCTGTTAAGGGAGATGTAATGTGCAGGTCACATCTGTCTGTTAAAGGAGATGTAACACGCAGGTCACATCCGTCTGTTAAGGGAGATGTAACATGCAGGTCACATCCGTCTGTTAAGGGAGATGTAACGTGCAGGTCACATCCGTTTGTTGGGGGAGATGTAACATGCAGATCGGATCTGCCCATAAGGGGCTAACCACATGATGAAATCAAAGTTCACTTTTTACTCAATTTACTCAATTCTTCATAACCATGCGAACACATCTTAAAGCATAGATTCGAAAAAATTTAAAATGTAAGAATTGTAATACTTGTGTATTTTCACACCAAAGTTTTTTTCCCGTCCACTTCCTGGAAAACGAGATCGTAAGCCATCGTGCACCAGATATGACGTGTATGATATGTCAATTGTCTGTGCATCCTCATTTGTTGTGCCCTCCTCCAGCTGAAACAGAAGTTAGAGCAGCACTAGCTTCTGCGATATGACGTACATACGATACACACAGGAATTTCTGAAGGGCGGGGAGTTAATTTGATTGACGCGAAACGAGGAGGGGGCGGCGTTTTGATTGGAGGGGAACGGAAAAGTGACAGACATACACGCCCCCTGGCACACGATGACCTAAAATCTCGTGAAATCTTGTTTCCCAGGAAGAGGATGAGAAGAAAACGCAGCAGTGAAAATACACAAGTATTACAATTTAATAGATTTTTTTTGGAATATATATTTGAAGACGTGTTTGTATGCTTATGAGGAATTGACTAAATTGAGGAAAAAGTTATTGAATTTAAGTTAAGCTTGTCTTTAAGTCTGCATGACAAACAATGCACTGGTGGGGTTAGAGATAACTGCTCCACACAAACGATTTGCTTGTGCAAACAAGGTTAACTCCTCGCAAACACCTTACGCAAACAGTGGAGTTACACGCAGACATCACAAGCGCACGCAGAGGTAACATCCAGGAACACGCAGGAACGCTCAGCCAACCAGGAACTCTTACCTTTGGCTTGTTGCTCCTCTGTAACACCTCCAGTAGGTGGCGCCGGAACCCTTCCAGCTGAGAGAGACCAATTCTGCAGACAGATTTTATGATGTTTCAATAGCAGGGACTGGAGTGAAAAGCGACAAACACACAAGCACACAAAAGCAGGTATACATGTACAGGCACGCACGCACACACACACACACACACACACACACACACACACACACACACAAGGACACAGCAATACAATCAATGTTGCATACACACACACACACACACACACACACAGTGTCACGCATCTCAAACACACTTATTTCCTGTGCCAGTGACAGTTTTTTGAACAAGTGCTTCACGTGCTAGTGCACTGTTAGCTGCTGACGCAAACCTGGGGACGAGGTCTTTCCCCAGAACCACGGAGGTGACGAATTCTTTCGAGTGCTCCATCGCATCCTCACTGGATGAGAAAGAGAGGGAAGAGGGAGGGGAGGAGAGAGAGAGAGAAAAGTGTGGAGGCAGTGCGGAGGTGCGTATTTTAATCAGTCATAAGCCTGCACAGAAACTTCTCCTTCCCCACGCAAACCGTGCCTGCTGACCCTTCTCTTTGCGTCGCCTAGACAACCAAATCAGTCTTTGTGATAACGGCTCAATTCCAGCGCAGGAGAGGAGAGGTATCTACAGCCCAGGCTCGCCAACATCTAACGGCGGCAAGTTAAACGTTATCTCCAGAAATTATGGCTCTATCCGGGCAGAGCTGCTGTAAACGCAACCTCAGCTTCTTTTTTCTGACAACTCAAGCGAGCCTTTACCCACAACCCCCCGTCCCCCCCCCGTCCCCTCCCGCTCCCGCCCCGCCCTCTCACCTGAGCAGCCCGCCAGGCGGAGAGTAGGAGTAGCAGTGCAGCGTGGGATACTGGGGGCGCAGCAGGAAGGACAAAATGGCGGCCGTGCCTGCTCCCAGGGAGTGCCCCACGATCACCAGGCCGTAGTGCTTGGTGCCCTTTCCCTGAAATACGAGCAGACGTCGTGCTCAGCGTTTCCCTGCAGCATTCTGCCGGGGGCCACATATCCCCGGCGACATATCTGCAGTGCTTATTGGTCTGTCACTCTAGCAGGGCAATCGCAATGATGTACTGTACATTACTTAGGTACGGCAAGTACAGCAGGTTTATCATTTAAGAGTTTCTGTCTGGGGTCCAGGAAAGTTCCGGGTGCGAACCGCGGGCAGGCGACACCGTGTGCTAGTGGAACTGGGAGTATCTGCTTCTCTGAGGTAAACGTAAACGTATCGCGTTACCGTCCGGCTCTGACACGGGAAACCGTCCTGGCTCGAACAGGGCTGACTGACTGGGATTCAAGCCGCTGATATTTTGTTTTCTACACCCCATAGCTGTGATTGGCAACTCTGAAATTGAACTTCCTAGGAATTCGCTGCTGGCCAGAATGTCACAGTGTGACTTGCAGGGCAGTGACAGTAATTCAGCATTGAGAAAGTCAAGAACACAGCCTCAGTATAGACCACTTGTCAAGTGGACAGTGTTCAGGAGTCATCGACCACCCAGGGCAGTAGATGTGCACTTGAGCACATGCTGCAGTATGGAGGATGTCAGTAGTATGGTAGTATGGGAGTATGGTGCTGCATATGGAACGTGTCAGTAGAATGGTATTATAGTAGTACGGGGCTGCAGTATGGAGCGTGTCAGTAGTATGGGAGTATGGGATTATGGTGCTGCAATATGGAGCGTGTCAGTAGTATGGTAGTATGGTGCTGCAGTATAGAGCGTGTCAGTAGTATGGTAGTATGGTAGTATGGAGCGTGAGAGTAGTATGGTAGTATGGTGCTGCAGTATGAAACGTGTCAGTAGCATGGTGCTGAAGTATCCTACCAGGTCTCTTCCAAAGGCCTGAGACAGGATCATCTCCTGCTCCAGCTTCTTCTTAATGTACTCAGCGGAGTAGACCATGCCCTGAGAGAACCACAGAGGAAGAGTAACTGCCTTTCACACATTCCCAGCAACTGCCTTTCACACATTCCCACACTTCCCACCCTAGCCAAAATTACTTCCGGAAAAAAATGACCAGAGGGGGAGGGTGGCGGCTCATGCAAGTTACATGACCAGCAGTTCCTGAATAACATTTTTTGTAGTCATTTCAGCGGACTCTTTTATTCAAAGCCACTTACAATCCCCCTGGAGCAATGTGGGGTAAAGGGTCTTCTTCAAAGGCCCAGCAGCTGTGCAGATCTTACTGCGGCCACACCAGGGCTTGAGCCAGCAACCTCCCGGGTTCCAGTCCTGTACCTTAGCCACTAAGTGACAGGCTGCCCCGATTTGTGACTGTTCGTCAGTTCACGAGGGGACACTGTGATTTTGTTTAACTGCACTACCACCTGTGGTGTACACTGCTAATGTGTGGGAGATTTTGGAGATTTCTGCATAGAACCAGGGAGCAGGTGACACATTCTGAGAGACTCTCGGACCTAAAGACTGCATTCCGAAAGCATCCCAATTTTCCAGTTTGCTCCACGGAATGCAGATACTTTCCTACGCGGAATGCACTCTTCTGTAACGGTTCTGCAGTAAATTACTGTGGCCAGGGAGTAGAGGAAAAGCCCTTTGCTTGCACCACCAATACCGATTTATTACTCTTACTAAAGGAAATTGGTACAATCCTTGTGAGAATACTGTGGATTAGTTTCACCGAGTGCAACTATTAATTCTCGAAAAATGTTGAAGGACTTTCGTAATTACACTCTATTGACCTGGCCCACGTTAGCTCCACTCGCGTGAGGTTCTAATGCACTGCAATGGCATTGCCCTTTTGGGATTTTTACAACTCATTCTAAACGACTTTTTTTTTTTTGCCCCGCTTGCGAGATATGGTTGCCATGGAGGGCAGATTTTCAGCAGATCTTAGCGGGTGTGCTGGTGGGTGGGATTAAAGCTTTTATCTATTAAAGGGCTCACACCCCAGCCAGTTCCCGTGCTGGTGGGTGGGGTTAAAGCTTTTATTTATTAAAGTGCTCACCTTGTGTCCCAGCCAGTTACCGTGCTGCCCCTCCACAGGTAACCGCTCAGAGTCTCCTGTCAGATCCGTCAGTGCGTCCTGAGAGAGAGAGAGAGAGGAGGAGAGTGAGGGAGAGGGAGAGAGAGGAGGAGAGGGAGAGTGGGAGATAGGGAGAGAGGGAGGGAGAGGGAGAGGGGGAGGCAGAGGGAGAGGGAGAGAGAGAGGGAGAGAGAGACAGAGAAAGATGGAGAGTGGGAGAGAGGGAGAGGGAGAAAGAGAGGAGAGAGGGAGAGGGAGAGGGAGAAAGAGAGGAGGGAGAGAGAGGGGGAGAGAGAGACAGAGAAAGATGGAGAGTGGGAGAGAGGGAGAGGGAGAAAGAGAGGAGAGAGGGAGAGGGAGAGGGAGAAAGAGAGGAGGGAGAGAGAGGGGGAGGGAGGAGAGAGGAGAGAGGGAGAGAGAGGGGGAGGGAGGAGAGAGGGAGAGGGAGAGGGAGAAAGAGAGGAGAGAGGGAGAGGGAGGGGGAGGGAGGAGAGAGGAGAGTGAGTGAAAGAGAAGGAGAGAGAGAGAGAGAGATGTGTACATGAGCATATGATCTACGAGCCAGTGTTTCAGTCAGTGTTGCTGTGACAGCGTGTCAGTCAATCTCACTTTGGGTGACAGAGTTCCTCGGATGCTGATGACAACTTTCTTCTTCTCATGATCCACTGCCACAAAGAACGGCGTCTCGTATACCTGAGAGACAAGGGCAGACTTATACAGCGAAATATATAGTGGAAGTAAAGTATCATATATAGGAATAACCTGGATGCAGTGGTGGAAATCCATGGGATAGAAAGGAGAAGGCATTTAAATACATAAGAATAAAGCACACTGCTTACACTGAATAATTCTCAGCTCAACAAAAGTTCATGGAATATGCTGTCTATTAGCACCACATAATAATTTGTTGCCCCCTTTCTGTATAATAAATGAGGCAATACAATTCCTTTCATTTTTGAAATCAATGTGTTCTCCCGTGGAGCCTCCTGTAGAAAGATCACGTGAAACAAAGCGTCAGCTCATTGAGGAGAAAGCTGAAATTCGGCATTCCTTCTGTCGAGTAGCGCGTCTCCTGCCTGAATATCACACTGTACATCAGCCTGAAAACACGAAGCGATCTTCCCTTTCTCTCTACCTCCCCTGGCTGAATATCACACTGTACACCAGCCTGAAAACACAAGGCAAACATTCCTCTCTCTCTACCTCCCCTGGCTGAATATCACAAGCGATCTTCCCTCTCTCCTCCCTCTCTCTCCCGCCCTCTCCCCTGGGGCACTCACGGCATCATGGCAGGAGGTGTAGACAATGTGGACCTGCTTCAGGTCGTGATCCAGGAAGTTCCTGCGGATGGCTAGCACGTTGCAGCCACAGCAGTTGTCCTCCTCCACGGTCACCTGGGAGAGGCGGGAGCCTGACACGGAGAGGCAGCTCCTGAGAGGACACGCACAGTGTCAATCACACTAAACAACCTATCACAACGAAGGGGGTGGTACCACGGGTGAAAAGGGCAATTTGGCTGGATAGGTCAGTTTTGAGAGATTAGCATAATAAGCTTTCTACAAGTGCTGTAGTTTCATAAAATGCATGAACCAATGACCAGAAGCAACTCTAAGTAGTTAATTTAGATGTTTTTATACCAGCCATGTCATGTAAACCAAACTTTAATGGCCATTTTCTAGATTACATTATTTAGTGTAAGAAATGTTCTTTTTTAGCTTAGATATATTTCTATTTTACGGGGTATTTTATTAAAAAAACACATATAAAAAAGTGATTTTAAAAAAATGTTTGCATTTGTGTCCACATTCAAAATATTAAATGGAAAGGGTTTTTTTTCCCCTATTCACCTGTGGTACCTTCCCTTAAGAGGCCCGCATGCATAGAATGCTACATGCTTTCCTGTACAAAAACAGTTTAGTAATCTGTCTGAATTACCAAGAGCGGCAGGCTGTTTATCGACATTCTGCTTGGCAAAAGAGCCGTCCATCAAACAAATAAATAATTTGCTTCATTAACACTCAAGTTCTTAGACTGAGCTGCATTCCATTCAAGAAAAACATGTTGCGTTGTTTCCTCAGGAAATCAGAAAACAGATTTCAGTCACTAAAACTCAAAACAAACGAGTCTACAGAAACAAAAATGTCAACAAGACCATGTAAAACCTAGAAACATTAATCAAAAATAAATATCTCAGTGACTATACAGAAAGAGAACAATCTCTCTAGGGATTTGAGAATAAGCTGACGTCAGTACAATGAAGTAGCTTGAAACTGAACAGACTGTGATGTCTGTAGATCTTAGTTAGTAGTTAGTGAGGAAGTGATTTGAGTGTAAATCAGTGAGTGAGGAGGTGATTTGAGCGTAAATCAGTGAGTGAGGAAGAGATTTGAGCTTAAATCAGTGAGTGAGGTGGTGATTTTAACGTAAATCAGTGAGTGAGGAGGTGATTTGAGCATAAATCAGTGAGTGAGGAAGTGATTTGAGTGTAAATCGGTGACTGAGGAGGTGATTTGAGGGTAAATCAGTGAGTGAGGAGGTTATTTGAGCATACATCAGTGAGTGAGGAGGTTATTTGAGCATACATCAGTGAGTGAGGAGGTGATTTGAGCATAAATCAGTGAGTGAGGAGGTGATTTGAGCATAAATCAGTGAGTGAGGAGGTGATTTGAGCGTAAATCAGTGAGAGAGGTGGTGATTTGAACGTAAATCAGTGAGTGAGGAAGTGATTTGAGAACTAAGTCACTCAGGCTGTGAATCAGACTCGACAATCATCTGTCGGTCAGTCAGTACACAGCAGGGTATCAGACCTGTATGAGGAACAGACCAGGGCCAAATACGTAATTGTTTTGGATTCAAATACTTTTCTACACTTTACTGGTGTAGTGGAACCTATTCCGTACAGATATTAGGAAGTATTTTTTCACACAGCGAGTGGTCACTGTGTGGAACAGCTTGCCAGGACATGTAGTGGAGGCAGAAACACTGGGGGGTTTCAAGACCAGGCTTGATACGGTGTTAGATACTATTTAGCTTTAGGCAAACTAGGCAGTAGGTACACTTAGGGGTGGGGAAAGGCGAGCATTGCTGGGCTGAATGGCCTGTTCTCACCGGTACCTTCTGTTATGTGAAAGACTCTCAAAAACGCAAGCTTTTCTTGGGCGGCTCAATTGCACCAGGTGAGTTCAATCGAGCACAGAAAAGTATTTGAATCCAAAAGAATGAGGGATTTGACCCAGGTCGGGCATCAGCGGTGTGAGGAAGGCAGACTCACGGGCAGGAGCTGGCCAGGCGACACAGCCCACAGGCAGGCTTCCTCATGAGGTACATGGGCCAGCCGTAGGCCGCCAGGGCAAACAGCATGTAGTAGCACACCTCCTTATACATGAGCATCTCGGACTGCGGAGAAGGGGAGAGCACACAGCAATTCAGCACACGTACGTCCCATCGCATAAAGCATTGGTGCTGACAGGCGCAATGAAAACACACTTACACGCACCAGGCAGGGAAACACTACAGCTACAGGAGCCAACACGTCAGATACCAGGGAACGTACCGAGAAATACTGCCCGTCACACACACACACACACACACACATACAAACGAGCACACATGCAAATGAGCACGCTAACGCACATAATGAGCACTGAAACGAACGCTCAGAGATGTGTGTGAGCACACACACGCAGGCACGCACAAACGAGCACGCGAACGCATGCAATAATCACTCAAACATGTGCAAGCACACACACACAAAGGCACACACTAACAAGCACGCTAACGCACGTAATAAGCACTCAAACGAACGGTCAAACGCGTCTGAGCACACACACGCTCAACCGTACGCTCAACACGGCCGCACACCCTCACCGAGTTCTTGAGGTCCAGGTATTTGGTGTTGCGCGTGACTGGCATTCCGGACAGGAAAGCGAGGATGTCATTGTTGGCCTGGTGGTGAGATAGAGGGCAGTCACACACACAGCCCCTCACACACACACAAACACACACACACACACACACACACACACACACACACACACACACACACAGTGTACACACACAGCCCCTCACACACACACACACACACACACACACACACACAGTGTACACATTACCCCACTAACCCCCAAGTCTTTTTTGATCACACACTGACACTTTCCTTTCCCTGTCTCTTGGTTCAAGATGTGGATACAAAAGAGGGCACGGTGGAAGAAGCCTAAAACATCTGGGGTGCCCTGCTGAAAATTGCAGCTAAGACTAGCTGGGATTCAAAGCTGGTTTAAGCTGTGTTTTAGACACTTCTAGCTGGTCGCAACTGGCTGATCCGTGGCTGGTCAAGCCAGTCTGTAGCTGGTCAAAGCCAGTAGATTAACCTGGTGGTCCACTGGTGCACTAACTGACTATATCGCCTGGTCAACAGCTGGTTAAAAGCATCAAAAACACGTCTTAAACTAGCTTGACCAGATTAGGTCGGTTTAAGCTGGAATTTTAGCAGAGGAAATGGGGGATCGCTCCACTGCGGGACTCCCTCTGTTCATGCAGGGCAGAGATACCGAATTTAAAGTGGAATGTTCTGGATACGTGCTTCTAATGTCAATAACAACTAATTATTCATTATAGTGTGAACAAATTAGCTATTCTATAGCAAACTAGAAAATAAATAATATTACCTGTGGAAAATCTCATTTGTCTAACTAATTTATTACTTTCTCCAAGGCAGTGTATAAATTATTTACATGTTCCCATTTAGCCGTGCATAATTATTCAATAATTCATTCAGCAATTCTCTGAAGTTGCTCTTTTTGTAATAGTGCCTATCCAGCCTGATCTCCACTAAACTGCAAAGCAGAATGAGGCAGTTCAGTCGCCGGCCTATTTGCTTTCCCAAGGAAATTAATAATATAAATGACCATATGCTAAATACCAAATAGAATTTATGTAGAGGGGCAGTGTTTGCTGGAACCAGGTAATTGGAATTCCAGTAGCACAGTAGAGAGAGGGGAGGTTGGGCATTAAAACAGGGGCCTGCTCCCAGGCCAGGTCAGCTTTTAAAAACACACCAAATCGCATGTTCACGCACTATCTCAGGGGTGCTTTCACACATACCTTGTTTGGTGCGGATCGATCAAATGTTCTGCTAAGTTTGGTTAGATTTGACCGGGTGCGTGCCAAATAAGCTAAATGTGGTTCTCGGTTCTCTTCCAAGTGAACTCTGTAGCAGTTTGTTGCTGGTGAGAACGATGGTCCGGACCATACATTTTATCCAGACCAATTACAGGAAATGTAGCCTTGTAGACTTGTGGATAAGACGAATATTGTCAACAGAAGGAAATACATACAAAGCTCTGTTTCATGGAGGCGGGTGCAGTTGGAACGAAGAAGAGATCAAGAACCTTCTGAAATATTCTGAAAGCTGATGGTTACATACGGCAGGAGTTGGAGAAAACCCATTAATTAGAGATTAAATAGAGGCTATATTTACAATATTTAGTCAGAAGCTGAACGAGAAGGGATTCGAACTGCCAAACACTGCCGCGTTAAACTTAATATTTGCAATAGTACCTGTCCCTTCTTGGCTATTAGCGTATATCAAAACCAATAAACAGAGGACTATTAGCAGACTCATCATCTTTGGGACAAATCTAAATTGTGAACGAAGAAAACTTTAGAGCCGGCCTTCTTATTAGAAATATAGGCTATTTATAGCAATGCGCCAGTGATGACGACGAATACGACTATTAAAATCCCGAAGTCTGGACAGACTCATATTGTTGGCGTTCTACCAATAAGCGCAGCTGGTAGGTGTAATGATGCCAGATTAAACACAAAATAGCGACACAATTCAACTCGATGCTCCGTCATCTTTCCTGTAACGTCAGGCCAATGGATGGCTGAAAACTGGA
Organism: Conger conger; assembly: GCF_963514075.1. Taxonomy (NCBI): domain Eukaryota; kingdom Metazoa; phylum Chordata; class Actinopteri; order Anguilliformes; family Congridae; genus Conger; species Conger conger. The sequence continues at coordinate 51,350,587 of NC_083765.1, read as the reverse complement.
ATCCCCACCAAATTTCTGCACATAGCAGTTGCTTTATTTCACAATTTTGTGCGCTCGAAACGGTTGAAAACAGTCCACTGGCGGTGACTTTAGCGAACAACCTAGGGTGTAGAGACACACCCTTCCATTCTCTCCTTCTCCTGAGACCGCTGAGACTCCTCTACCTCCTTCCTTCGCTCTTTTTCTCCCCCCCGCCACCGGCCCCTCAATCGCTGATCTGGGCCAGAGTCTGGTCCAGTCTCATCTAGTCCACAGTCTCTAACTCTAACTCTTTCCCTCTCTCCCTCCTCTTGCTCTCTAACCCTTTTCCCTCGTGTATCCTCACTCTCTCTCTCACTCTTGCTTCAAAATGGCGGACCATTAAGACCGCTCACCACTCTCTCTCCCTTCCCCATCTCTCGGTCTCTCACCTGATCCAAAATGGCGGACCATTAAGACCTCTCTACCACTCTCTCTCTCTCCCTTCTCCTGCCCTCGCTCTCTCACCTGATCCAAAATGGTGGACCATTAGGACCTCTCTACCACTCTCTCTCTCTCCCTTCTCCTGCCCTCGCTCTCTCACCTGATCCAAAATGGCGGACCTCTTGGACCTTTGCCTCTGCCTCAAGAGCACCAGGCCGGCGATGATGTCGCTGGGAACGATGTCCAGGTCCCTGAAGAACTCCGCAAACAGACTGGCTATCTCCGAGTACGCGTCCTGGGGGGGAGAGAAGCGGATGTTTATCGAAAGTTTGGAAAGGCAACACAAGCTTTGGCTGGGCTTTAGAGGAGAGAGGGGAGAGAGAGTGCGACAAGGATTATTCAGCTCCAGTCTGCTATTGTACCCGTTTTCGTTTGAGAGAACAACAGCCTTGTTAATGTTCCAAATTAAAGGCATGCCAATTTGCGGTCTGAATTCCACGTTATTTTTGTGTGGATTTAACAGTGTAATGCTGCATGGTCCAGAAGGGGGAGCCACTCACCGACTGGGAGTCCTGAGCTCTGGTGCAGCACATAAAGAACTTGAGTCTCCTGCTCCAGCTGCTGGCTTGACCTTCCTCTAGCCTGTGTCTGAGCCGGGGAGAGAGAAGATCTCTGTTATTAAAGGTACAATAGGTCAGATTTCTGTGTTAAAACATTGTTACAAGACCATTGTAAATCCCATCCGATCATTGAAAAAGCCTCACTGTGTTTGGCACATATTGTACATTACCTATTGTACCTTTAAGTAACAAACAACCCAGTTTTGCGCAAAAACTAATTCGCCAAGTAATAACTGTTCAACCCTTAGCAAAAGAGCCAGCACAGGGAAGTGACATTCACTAATGTGAAATTCTGAAAAACCACCAATCGATTTCACATAAGTGGACTAACCTAGCCAATCAATGGAGAAACTATTAGCATGCAGCCAGTTTATAGTCCAGCGACAGTGTCGCTCGACTGAAATCGAAGAACGTTTTTGAAATTTGGTTGTTGCCCGATGTAGACTATGGTCGTTGTCCTTAACAAAAATATATAAATGCACTCCAGTTGCCCAGAGTATAAACCCAAAGTAGTGAGGGGGTACCTGACTGTGTAAGTAGTGTGTGTGTAAGTAGAGAAGGTACCTGAGTGTGTAAGTAGTGTGTGAGTAGAGAGAGTACCTGAGTGTGTGAGTAGTGTGTGAATAGAGAGAGTACCTGAGTGTGTTAGTGTGTGAGTAGAGAGAGTACCTGAGTGTGTAAGTAGTGTGTGAGTAGAGAGAGTACCTGAGTGTGTAAGTAGTGTGTGAGTAGAGAGTACCTGAGTGTGTGAGTAGTGTGTGAGTAGAGAGAGTACCTGAGTGTGTAAGTAGTGTGTGAGTAGAGAGAGTACCTGAGTGTGTAAGTAGTGTGTGAGTAGAGAGAGTACCTGAGTGTCTGAGTAGTGTGTGAGTAGAGAGAGTACCTGAGTGTGTGAGTAGTGTGTGAGTAGAGAGTACCTGAGTGTGTGAGTAGTGTGTGAGTAGAGAGAGTACCTGAGTGTGTGAGTAGTGTGTGAGTAGAGAGCACCTGAGTGTGTGAGTAGTGTGTGAGTAGAGAGAGTACCTGAGTGTGTAAGTAGTGTGTGAGTAGAGAGAGTACCTGAGTGTGTAAGTAGTGTGAAAGTAGAGAGGGTACCTGAGTATGTGAGTAGTGTGTTAGTAGAGAGAGTACCTGAGTGTGTATGTCGTGTGTGAGTAGTGTGTGAGTAGTGTGTGAGTACCTGAGTGTGTGACTAGTGTGTGAGTACCTGAGTGTGTGAGTAGTGTGTGAGTACCTGATTGTGTGAGTACCTGAGTGTGTGAGTAGTGTGTGAGTACCTGAGTGTGTGAGTTGTGTGTGAGTAGTGTGTGAGTACCTGAGTGTGTAAGTAGTGTGTGAGTAGTGTGTGAGTATGTGAGTGTGTGAGTAGTGTGTGAGTAGAGAGAGTACCTGAGTGTCAGTAGTGTGTGAGTAGAGAGAGTACCTGAGTGTGTGAGTAGTGTGTGAGTACCTGATTGTGTGAGTACCTGAGTGTGTGAGTAGTGTGTGAGTACCTGAGTGTGTGAGTTGTGTGTGAGTAGTGTGTGAGTACCTGAGTGTGTAAGTAGTGTGTGAGTAGTGTGTGAGTATGTGAGTGTGTGAGTAGTGTGTGAGTAGACAGAGTACCTGAGTGTCAGTAGTGTGTGAGTAGAGAGAGTACCTGAGTGTGTGAGTAGTGTGTGAGTACCTGAGTGTGTGAGCAGTGTGTGAGTAGAGGGTACCTGAGTGTGTATGTCGTGAGGTTGCGCTGACGTCGGCGTGTAGCTTTCAGCTTGACGAAGGTGCGGCCCGTGGGGTCGAAGGTGCACATGAGGGTGAAACAGACGCTGAAGATCACCAGCCAGTTACACGCCACGATTCCTGAGGAGTGCAGGAGACAAACATTTAGAAATACAAGTCTCTATAGCTTAAAACAATCTTGAAAAGGCTATATTGTGACGGATTTTCTTCCTTAATATGACCTACCAATCAGAACTCAGAGAAGAGATCTGTTGGTTAAACATGAGACCTTTCTGCACATTTTAAAGCAAGATCGCTTTTTATTTTCATTTCTTTCCTGTTTATAAATTATTTTTTATAAAAAAAGAAGAAAAAGGCCCCGTTTCCAAATTTTGGAAACACTTTTGGATTACTCTTTGTTACTTTTTAAAAATATGATCACCATTTAGAGGTTAGGTTCACTTCTGTTGACTTATTTATTAATTGTAAAAGGCTCTTTGACCAGGCCTGCCCAAATATTTGCACACTACCGTATTTACATAAAGTATGATAGTTTGAAGAACAACATACAATTTCACAGCCGGCTTAACATGGGAATGCTGCCAGCAGTATGATATCAGCCATCTCAAAGTAACTCAACAGTAGGTACACTTTAGTGGTAGGAGAAGGCACGCATGGCTGGGCTTAGTGGCCCGTTCTCGCCATTATGTGATGTGATGTGATGTGATGTGATGTGATGTGATGTGATGTGATGTGATGTGATGTGATGTGATGTGATGTGATGTGATGTGATGTGATGTGATGTGATGTGACGTGACGTTATGTTATGTTATGTTATGTTATGTAAGTTGGTTACATTCCGGAAAGAGCAAATTTGGTTAATTTTCCTTCAAGTCAAAACCAATCAATATCTGATCAGGTTCACAGGGTGACATAAAATGGCATGTACAAAATGGCCGACAAATGAATGCATACATCAGGTTCAAGATTAATGCATTCCCTATACCCACCCCCTCCCCCCTTATCTCAAGCCCACTTCCTTCAACCACACCCTTGGAACCCCCCCCCCCCATCCCCCCCTCCTCACCCAGGGTCAGGTTCTTGGCAGTGATGTCAGAGCACGGTTGGTAGAACCGGACCAGCCAAGCAATTCCCACCACCGCGTACACCAGCTCCACAAGCAAAATAGCTAATAGAGGGAGAAAAAGAGGGGGAGGAAAGGGGGGAGAAGAGGAGAGACAGGAGAGACTGTTGTTGAGCTTGCTGGTATCCAACAACGTGTAAATAATGGCAATTGTCATTAAAGTTGTTATGAAGACGGGAGAGACGATAACCAGAAGGCATCTCACAGTCAGCCCTTCGCATTCTTTGGAGAAAAACAATGTGAGAAAACAGCTCGTAACACAGCCTCGCGCGTGTGACTGTGTGTGTGTGCGTGCGTGTCTTTACCCGTTCATCATTTTAAACAGGGCGAGTCCTGGCTATGAAACCAATCAAAGCGCTTTTAGGCCGCGTGGCCGCTAGGGCCCCCCCCCCTCGAGACCCCTCCTCCCTCCCCTCTCTCGTCCCCGTTAGCCCGGGCCGAGGAGTTAGCTCCATGTTTTTAATCTTATTTTATCTGCCGCGAGACCTTTCCGCTCTCAGTCCCTCCCCCACTGCTGCTGCCCTCAGCTCCCATGCAAACTCTCTACGGCCTGGTTTATTCCACATCGGCGCTCAAGGCAACTGAAAATAGTTATATATTCATCAACAGTTATATGTTCATCAAGACTGAGCAGAATAGACATTCCTTTCATGATTCTCAATGGGGCCAGTGGGTACTCTTCAAAGTGAGACTCAAATGTAAGTTCTTTTTAAATTAGTAATTACATCGCTGTGCAAGAATGCATAAAACAAGGTATCCAAATTGGACGCATCAGAATATTCACCAATCTGTGAGATATCCAGTGTTCAAACCAGTAGCTAGGCATTACCATTAGCTTGATGGCCAGTTTTGTGGAAGAGCACACCAGAACACTAGAATGGGGACAAAAATGGAACTAGAAGTGCTCAAAGGTCAGAGACGTAACATTTGCCTGGATTTGAATTTCCTTTCGCATCTGTTAGCCCTGCTTCATGGGTTGGGCCTAGTCTGCGGAGCTTGCAGCCAGGAAGCCTTTTCATTTGTCAATGTGTAAAAATTCAGAAACCAACATTAGCTGGAAGAAAACAATGCTGAAAAGAACCTCGTTTTGGCAACAGAGCAAAGAAAAAAGCAGAGTGAAGCAACATTAGTGAGACCAACATATACGTTTCCCTCCATTTTAAGTTTGGCTTACAGTGTTGACTGAGCTTGCGATTAGCATTTTTGCTTGCTAGATATTGCCACTCCAGCTCGTTTGTGTAGTCTGTAAACTTCCTGTTCCAGTTTTATTTGACCTTTCTTTTTTTTTTTGTTGTTTTGGGCTCCTTGCCATTGATACTGGTAAGGGGTCTGCAACTGACAGTAATGGAAAAATGTACTGTGTTTGTGTGTGTGTGTGTGTGTGAGGGTGTTTGTGTGTGTATGTATGTGTGTGTGTGTATTTGTGTGTGTATGAGAGTGTGCGCGCGCGCATACCTAGTCTGATGTAGAGCACGTACTGCACTGCGTCGCGGGGCTGTGTGTACAGGATGCTGCCCCTCATGCTCAGCCACATGATGGCGCCCTCGCAGATCAGGCAGCTGACCAGGATGCCCAGGTAGCCCCGGCCGTGGTCCACCAGCGTGACGGAGCAGGACTGGTCCGAGCCGTACGGCAGTCCAAACAGCACCACCGACAGCACCACCAGCCTGAGGGCGGGAAAGCACACATTACCAATGCATCCGCACGATACCATAGGGCTTACTCACACACACACTCATACACACACACACGCACACACACACACACTCACACATACTCACACACACACACGCACACACTCATACACACTCATACACACTCATACACACTCATACACACACACACACACTCACACACACACAAACACATGCTCATACACACACACACACACACACACTCATACACACACACGCACACACACATACTCATGCACACACACGCGCACACACACTCATACTCATATACACACACACACACACACACACACTCTCATACACACATACTCACACACACTCATGCACACACACACGCACACACACACACACACACACATACACATACACACACACGCACGCACGCACGCACACACGCACACACACTCATACACACGCACACACACATACTCACACACACACGTACTCTCATACACACTCATACACACACACACACGCACACACACACACTCAAACACATACTCATACTCATACACATACACACACAGCCTAAATTAAACCTCTCTCACACACACAAAGCCTAAATTACACCTTTACCCACACACACATCTTAAATGAAATCTTACACACACACACACACATAGCCTAAATTAAACATTACTCTCAAACACAGTCTAAATTAAATCTTACTCTCTCTCACACACACAGAGCCTAAATTAAACCTTAGTCACACACATACATAGCCTAAATTAAACCTTACTCACACACACAGCCTGAATTAAACCTTACTCACACACACACACACACAGCCTGAATTAAACCTTACTCACACACACACACAGCCTAAACTAAACAGGCACCTCAAATTAAACAAATGGCACAAGTGAGAGGAGAAAAGATTACCCATCATTCTTCCCGGCCTCTCAAATTGGCAAATAAGGCACCATAACACCAGTAAATCTACACTCAGTGAACACTTGCTGGTGTACAGACGGCTCGTCAAAGCCTTATAACTTTGTGGCAACACAAAGCACAGACATGGTTGATGGAAGTATTTGAAGGGCACAAGTGTACCATCAAGTATCAAAGGCTATGAAATATATGAGGAATTATTCATCATTCACACAGAATGTACTTCAATATAACAAAAAAACAAAGAGTGCCTTTTAATTAATAACAGTACACCAAGTACGCAATTATAAATATCACCAAATGTGAAATGATCAGACAAATTGCATAAAATGTGTCCATTCGCAATGTACAGTCCCCACTGTCCCTTTTTATAAAGTACAATTGAGTACAATGCAGAGGCACGATGGCTCCCTGGACTCTCGCAGTCCATAAGTATTTGGACAGAGGTACAGCACGTGAAAAAATGAATAATGGGGTTGAAGTGCAGACCGTCACATTCGATGTGCACATACATCCACATCAGGTCATCTGTGAAGGCATTACAGCCCTTTTAATACATACACACCCCCCATTTTAGGGAACCAAAAGTATTTTGACAGTTGGATTCTCAGCTATTTCTGATTAGTCTGGTGCATTCAATCGCTTAGTGCATGTACAGGAAGGCTTTCAGTATCTAGTTTTTCTTTTCTTTTTTTTTTTTTTTATAAACCCCCCCGCCACAGTATCCCACACGCCAGGACCAGGGATGACCACCCCAGTTTTATACTGACTGCACTCTAAGTACGGGTACCAACATTAGGCAGCTAACTGTAGCGTGTGCCGGCACCAGACTATAGCGTGTGATAATACCCCCCACCCCCGCCTCACCAGGTGCAGTGCAGGAGGAAGAGGAAGAGGGCGGGGAGCACCAGGTCATCACTGCCCACCGACCAGCGCCGTCGAAACACCACCATGCCCGGCATCACTGCCCTGAAACAGGAAGGAGGGAGGGAGCAGGGAGAGGGAGAGAGAGAAAGAGAGGGGGGGCGGGGAGAGAGTGAGACATTCTATATATCCTGATCTGACTGGTCCACTCTACAATTTTCTGTAAATTCCCTTCTGTTCATTTCCTAATTATTGTTCAATTTCACACATTTATTGTGACACACACAAACACACACATACATACGTACTGTGTGTATTTGGCTTAATAGTCATTAAGTTTAGTCAATGCGCATTGTAGTTTTACTATTATAGGACTATTGTTTTTCAGCTATTTATTTTTTCTTGTGCGTTTGCAATATGTACCTATGTATGCATGTCATGCCAATAAAGCTCATTTGAGTTGAATTGAAAAATGAGAGAGGGAGAGAGACAGAGAGAGATAGATAGATAGACAGATGGGGGAGGGAGCGAGAGGGAGGGGGGAGGGAGAGAGAGCAGAGCACAGAGGATTTAGAAAGAGCGCTACTATGAGGCGTGTAGTGAATGGAAACAACAGTAAATTAGCACTTGACTGAAACGGTGCTAATGACGCCGCCGCACATCAACAGTGCATCGAGCGCGCTTCGGTTTCTGCATCAGCCGCTCTCCGTCTAGCATAGATCGCGTTGAGAGACCGCACGATTCCTCCTGGGTCAGATGAAGGCAGCACACTGGGCCATTATTAAATACAAACCGCAGTACAAGCTGTCAGAATTTAATTTGAGCTAAGAGGGTCATTTTTCCGGAGAGGAGAAAAGCTAGAATCAACATCGACTGTTTGTAGATTATACCCTGGTAAGACTAGTGCGGTTGTCAAGCAGTTGCTAAGGGAGCGTCACATTCTACCAATAATAGGCAAGACAACATATTGTGCGAGTCAATTTAACTGCTCTGGCTCAAGCAGTGTTGTGGTATAAAAAAATAAAAAAATAAAAAAGAACAGTGCTGATTTGTATAACTAGAACACAATAGGAAATGCGTGAAATAGTTAAAGTGTTTAAAAAACAAATTACTAATCTTTGAGATATCACAAGGTGAAGTGGGGGAATACCATCACAGGAAGGATGTGGATGCATGCATGGATTAAATAATAAGGTCAAAAGAATGGATTCGTCCCCCAGTGAGATAACAAAACTATTAAAAAATAAATAAAATACTTCCATATTTCTTGTGCACCATTTACTGTAAATTGTAATGATTGTAATGGTTGAATTTTATTTTATTGGGGGGATGAGTTGATAAGTCTTGAATAATAAGCTGTATTCACACACACACACACACACACACACACACACACACACACACACACACACACACACACACACACACACACACACACAAAGGAGGATATATGAACTTTGCAAAGGTTGATGACAGACTGCCACATAAGCAGCTGTGGAAAGTGCTCGGAATTACTCACACCCATTTCCTGTGACAAATGTACAAATGTGTTTCTAAATTACCTTCTTCAATAATACATTTGGAGCACTTCAGAAAATGTCTCAAACAAACATTTTCACAATACCTGCTATTTACAATACCTGAAGTTAAGTAATATTTTAAAATTATTTTTTAATGCAATTATGGGAAATACTGTCACAAATAGAGGTTACTGTATTTGTTGAACATCCTTGAAGTGCAAGATGCCCATAAAGAAAAAAATGGACATTACTAATTTATAATAGTACCGAATGTGGAAATTACTTGCCACATTTCCAGTTTACATTAGTACTAATGCAAATGGGAGTACTCTCTGGAGAACTGAGCCGAACAGCTGACACTCCTGTGTTGTTACACTGCCAAAAGTGTCCATCTGTACAGCAAAGACAGGACGAACCAAAACAAACATTTACATTCCTGGGCCAGAAGGTGATTAGATCAGTGAAAGAATGCTCCGGATAAAGAATGTTTTTTCCCCCCAGACACTGCTTGACTTGGGGGCGTGGGCTTTAGCCAAGATGAATCCGCAAGAGCATACGTAACCAATGCCGCAAAATCTCAAGTCCTGTAGTGTACTTAAGACAACATTTGCTGCTTGGGTGATTGGTACGTAGTCGAAGGCAACTTTCTGACCAACAGCACCCAGCATTCTATAGTTTTTCCTTCTACTTCTTTGGTTGCTTTCACTACTCATCTCTGATATTCAGCTATATTACATTATCTGTTGTCAATGGATAGCTTGCTATTACTCACTCAGACAAGTGGGTACTGTAGCTAGGGAGCCACTGAGCTTGCTTGGACAACACTTACATGTAGATCCACTGGAGATGTCTATTCAGCTGTTACGGCAGGCCTATATCTGCTGTAACATTCTTTCACGAGAGTGTAGTTAATTGGACAGCTGTACACTCAGCGACCACTTTATTAGGTGGACCTGTACACAATATTAATGAAATTGTGGTGAAACCATTAGCACAGACCAAGAGCAAGGGCATGACATCGGGTGCTGAGATCCAGACCCAGACCAACACCATACCTCGAGTGGCCAAGACCACAAGATCGAGACTCCAGCTCAGCCATACTGGCTCACGCTGACAGGAAGGAGACAGTACAAACCCTGAAGTGGATGGACTACAGCAGCAGAAGACCAATACATTTAAAAGATAAGTTGAATATATAGCACAACATGTAATCACCTAATAAAGTGGTCACTGGGTGTATATGCAGAGATATCTTCTCAGTGAACTTGACAGTTTTACAAACTACCCCGCAAATGAACAGCACAATAAAGCTTTGGCAGAGACACCTCTCTGCAACAAAACAGCTCTACGTATAACAACGTGAAACAAAACGTGTCATCCAAAATGGAGGCCAACCGACTTCTGTCTAAAACTCTAAAAGAGCCTTTTTCGGGTCACTTATTGTATGATTCATGGTAGTGCCACTCAGGAGAAAGAAAAGAACACTCTAGCCTCCAGCCTCTAAATATCTACAGGCAACAGAAGGCAGACCATGCTGTGAATGCAGGATGAGATGGGATTTTTTTTTGTCCACCAACACTGTGCTGGGACAACAAACCCCCGGTAAGAAAGGGTTACCGCTGCAACAACTGTGCATAGATGCCGAATAAGACTGAAAAAGACTTGTCTGTTCATCGGAAACTAGCTGTTGCATTTTGGACGAAAGGACCTTCGTCGCACTTTGACGACGACGGCGTCTGGCAGTGAACAGATTGATACAGGGTGAAACCGTCGTTCCTGGTATATTTAGTACCGTTACATAACAGTCTCTGCGATTTTTGAAAAGAGACCAATGGTGTCCTCATTAACGTCATCGACTTTTAAGTGAAAAACACTATTTTACACAGGCACGTTAAGAGTAGCTAAATACCGCCTTCCATCGGTTTATTCTCATTCTCTCTTTTTGAAGAAGAGATGTTACATAAGCCGAAACATCCTTCTCCCCTTCCCTCCCTCCCTCCCTCTCTCTCGCTTTCACTCTGTTCTTTTTATTCTGATCTCTACGTCGATTCCCAAACGGACGTCAGAAACGAACAAAAGACACAAAAGCAGTCTCAGAATGCTCAGATACGGAATGTCGAACGTCCTGAAAAAAAACATGCAACCATTTCATAAGCTGATAAAACCTGATCCCTCCCTTCCTTCTCTGTCCCTATAAATCTTCTCTCTCCCTCGTTCTCTCTCTCTCGCTCTCTCTCTCTCTCTCTCCCATGACCTACAAAATGCGAATTATCTCATCCTCTCTCACAACATCCAACACCTTCCCCTCCTCCCGCGCTGTCGATCGTTCACAGCGCACATCTTCCCCCGTCGACGTTAATTCAGCTGCTCTGCCACCGCGGGAGCTGACAGTGCTGCTCCCTGTTACTACAGCGACCTGCGGCACTAACTCCACCAAAACTACCAATATCACCAGATTGCTAACCGTCCACACCTGGGTTGCAAGCATGCGTTGCTGTGAAATGACGATTGCCTGAAAATCACTGTACTCTTAAGCCACCTATTTGCAATCATGTGATTTTGTCACAGGTGTTAAAACCGCATGGGTCGATCCGTGGTTTATCAATCGCACAGCTAACATGTCAGTACTTTAACCCACGCCGAAGGGAATGGTGCCAGAATGACATCACCCAGGCAAAGACCCCCATTTGCTCCGCTGTCAAGAACAGAATATTTAGTGGAGGCGGCAGCTCAAATTAAACTAAGAAAGCACTCAGATAGCCTATGTCTTAAATATTGGAAAAAGAGAAAACCACAGAGCTGTCACCAGTGCGCACCATTCTCGCATTCAATTAAGACACTTGAATGATAAGACTTAAATGGCATGCAGAGGATGAGTGACAGGCCAATGACATTATGACTTCAAATGTGATTCTGCAGCTAGAGATAATAGAGATCAAATATTTGGTTCTGAGTCATGAAATACAGACTATGCCAATTATTCCAAGGGTAGTAATACCAATATGCTACTGATTATGATTTCAGGGTGGAGACAGGATATCACAAGTCATCATTCCGGGGGCGAGGGTGGAGTTGCCTTTTGAATTCAGAAGTTGCTTTCCTGCAGTTTTAATACAGGGTGACAAAGGATGACAAATACTATTCACATTTAAGTAAATTATCAAATAACAGCCCCACCTGCAAAGCATTTACAGGAAAAACGTGCAATGCATAAAAATACTCGAGGACAAGCTGGCATGTTCATCGCAGTAATCAGTATTAGTATTGACAATTTTAGCTAAAAAAACAGCCTTAGTTACCAAACAGTGCCAGTAGTCAGGTCTATCCAATCAATTACCGAATGAAGAACACTACCCTAACACTAAATGAAACTATCATTGAATTATAGCTTACCATGTCAATACAAAGCTCTTGGCTTGGCATTTGCTACATCTTAATGCGAAATAATCTAATGAACCAGCAGAATCCAACAGTTACCATCACGTAACTTCGATCGACTTCAGGTTTCCCTTCCTGAGAGGGGAATAGGGTCGTGTTTTCTCTGAGCCGGTAGAGGTCACGGCGCCTCTTACTCCATTGTGAAGAGGCGGAACGGCAGTGACAGCTTTCCAGCACATCTTGATTTATTACTGCATGCGAAGGCTTGTTAACAATGTCACCGAGCCCCCTGTGCCTGCATTCGCCACGTGTGCCGCAAAGGACTCTGGGTAATAGGACTACAGCAAAAATCTGCACAGTCTAGACAGGTATGCGCGCGCACACACACACCACAAAAATGGGCCATTCTGTGCCTTATTGCCAGGTTACTTTAAACAATTCAGATGTTTGAGTTACTTACGGACTGCACCGTACTGTATTTGGACAGTGACACAATTTTTGTTGGATATGCAACAGCCTATTGGATTTGAAATTAAAGAATTAAATGAAAGAATTGCAGACTGTCAGTATTTCCTGAGGGTATTTCCTACGGCATATCGGTTCATCCATGTTGGAATTCGATCCCTTTCTATATAGTCCCCCCTATTTTAGGTCAGCAAAAGTAATTTATTCAGTAATTAGCTGCAAATCCTTTGCTCTTGATGACTGCCTGAAGTCGACACATCACAGACATCACCAGACGCTGGGTATGTTCCCTGGTGATGCTCTGTCAGACCTGTACGGCAGCCATTTTGAATCACTTTCAGCCATTTCTGCCTTCAGCGAGTGAAACACATGTTCAATTGTATTCAGGTCAGGTGATTGACTCGGCCAGCCAAGAACATGTCGATCCTAAAAACTCACTGGTTGCTTTCCTGTAGCAGTATGCTTGGGCTCATTGTTCCGCTGCAAGGTGAAACGGCGTCCAAAACATTTTGAGGCATTTTGTTGGATCCGAGCAGATGTTTCACAATTCATCCTGCTGCCATGGTAGTCATTGATGTTTGTCACACCGTTGATTAATACACGCCAACCAGTTCCAGTGGCAGCCCTGTATGCCCATG
>NC_083765.1:51272273-51332273 GCF_963514075.1 Conger conger | reverse complement strand
TTTCAGGCTCGGCGCGGTCGGTCTGTCTCCCAGAGCCGACCGGACCTACATTTCAGCAGCTGCGCTCCCAATTCACGCCAAAGGAGGGGCCCCAACCATCATCTCAACATCACTAACCACCGTTTGTCTCAGCAGCCTACTTTAAATTATCAGAGGGGATCGCGTTACGGACTCATTAAGAGCTGAATTAATCTGGCTCGCAAATGCGATGCTAAAAAAAACACACACAATTTAATTTTAAATTAATAAAGCATTTCAGCATTTAATTTTTTGGCAGCTGTAGGTGTTGAGCCACTATTCCATGGGCAAGGGGAAAACAGCCTGACAGATTAATCTGGTTTAAGGATCAGATGAGGGAATCGCAATGTGTATATACGGTCAGGTCCATAAATATTTGGACATTGACAAAGTTCTTGTTATTTTAGCTGTCTACTGCAGGATATTGGAATTAAATAATGCATATGAACTCAAAGTGCAGATTTTCAGCTTTAATTTCAGGGTATTTATATCTAAATCGGGGTGAACAGTGTAAGAATTACAGGCCTCAAAAATAATTGGACAAATTAACATAATGATATCTTAAATTATCATTTTGTTTATACTTGGTTGCACATCCTTTGCATGCCTGAGTCTGGATATCTTATTTTTAGGTTGTCCTACAAACCCTTTGCCTGTGAATGGATCTCTTTGGGAATTGGGGGGTAGGACTAGATTCAGCTAATCAAATCTAAAATATGCTGATACAGTATGGAACACATTAGTTGGCCAAATAGCTTTAAGTCATAAATTAACTTCAAACCATCATGCTGTTGTCAGATATGCAGCAGATATGGATGGATAACTTGTTTCTCCAGAATAATATTCCCATTGGGTTCAGTGGGACAGTTATTCAGGAGAAACAACCCTTAAAGTGATCCGTCCATATCTGCTGCATATCTGACAACAGCATGATGGTTTGAGGCTCAGTTCATACCTTGGACCCTTCATGACTTAAAGCCATACAAAACATGACAAAAAGACACAGATACATTGATAATATTACAAATTACTATTACTGTTACTATTACCAATACACCAGTGCACTAACAACGCACTGTGTTGCCTCATCCTTAAGTAATCATGCTAATGTGCTAATTTGGTACTAGAAAAGGCACTCCCGATATATTAAGTGCAGCTGGAAACAATTGTGCCGTTTAATGAAGCTAAAAATGATCCTTACACTGGCTTTTCTGAAGTTCAATTTAGGTTAAAAAGTGGCAAAAAAAGAAACCCCTTTCTCATCAGGCAATTGTTGTTTTAACCGATGAAGGCTATTGTATTGTGCTATTGCAAAGAAACTGAAGATTTCATACAAAGTCTGAAACTGTCTTGAAAGAAGAGGTGAACTAGATCTGACCAGGACAGAACGAGAAGTGGAAGGCGCAAATGCAGAACAGAGCAAAAGTACGTCAGTCTCTAGTTTGAGAAACCGAAACCTGATAGCTTCAGTGAAGAGTACCCACCAAACTGTCTCATCTGCAACAGTGAAGAGATGATCTGAGATGCCGGGCTTTGACTAGGCCACTCAAAAAGCAGTTTCTTAGGCTCTGGGACTCCACCGTACGACAGTGAGAGCTATCATTGCCAAACGGGCAACACCTGGAACAGTGTCAAATCCTCCTTTTCACACCATTTCTCCAAGGGCGCAGCAACAACTCATCCAGGCAGAGAAGATCATGCAGGCCCCTCTGGCCTCAGCAACAACTGAACCTCTTGACCATGTCTGCATGCTTTTATGTACGGAGATGTAGCCACATGATTGGCTGATTAGATATTTACACTAAGAAGTTGGTTTTCAGGTGCACCTCATAACGTGGTCACTGAGTGTGTTAGGTTTCGTGTTTTCCATGTTCTGTATTCTGCCTATGTTGTTAGCGTTTTCGTGTTTTTGTTACCTCCATGCACAACGTAGTTTCCCTGTCACTTCATTCATTTGTTTCACCTGATTCACTTCCTGATTGTTTCCCCACCTGATTCCCATTCCCTCTTGTTACCTGTGTATAAAAACCCCTCTGTTTGCGCAGTTAGTTGCCAGATTGTTATGTGTTTATTCCATACTCTCCAGCGTTTTCGTATTGATACCTGTTTTGACCTGTTTCTTCCCCGACCATCGAGTTTAGCTTATTCCTTCAGTTTTGTTCTGACCCATAGTTTCTGTTTATCGACTTTCGTTTCTGGATTGTGTTTCTGTTTAATTAGCCTGTTTGTTTTCGACCCATTGCCTGTGACTGTGACTATTCTTTGGATTATCCTCAATACATCTGTTTGCTGGAGATCTGACCCTTTGCCTGGACTATCGCTTATAAACTGCCGCTTATCTCTGCTATAACTGTTTGCTGGCTATTGACCCAACCTACCCTGGGAAAATAAAGACCTTATTTTCTAAAGAACTTTCGTTGTGGTCTCGCTATTGGATGGAGTGCACATATTAATACAGTGCTAAAGGCTGTCCAATCCCCACCCTGAATGTAATAAATGCAGTTGCCGGCGCTGATTGACGATCTGGTAGTGAGTGAAGGAGCTCCTGGAGGACATGCACTACACGGGTCAGACAGACTGAGCAGGTTTATAACACAACCCGTTAATGAATTGGGCTTCTAATCACCGATTCAATCTGTGCATCATGGGGACCAATGAATAACTGGCTTCTGAAATGCTTATCGGAATCATCGAACCGCAGTGAATGCGATTTTTTACGACACACAGAGGAGGCACATTACGTTTCAAACTGTACCCCTGTTTGTTATGCAGTCCTAGACAATCATAAATAAGCTTCGACATCTAGCCCCGTCCATTTCACCGGGAGGGTGAGGGCGAGAGCGGGGGGGGGGGATTAACTGGAAATGGCTCGAGTGGTAACTGGCATTTCAGTTTGGAGTTTGACTGCTCCTGGCTGGCGGTGTGACGGAGTGGAAAGACGGCGGAATCGATATTCGCCTGCATTCGCCTGCGTTCGTCATCGTTTGTCTGCGTGCATCTGCGTTCGCCTGCGTTCGTCTGCATTCGTCTGCATTCCGGCCATTAGCCGCGGTCACTGCCGCGCTTCCGTCACCGAGGAAGGCCGCGTCGTGAGATCAATCCCTCAATGCCCAACTGTCACCGCGCGGCTCTCTGCGTTCGGCCTTTCACATGGAGCTGTCAATTTATGGCCGTCTCACACGATAAACGAAGAACGTAATGTGGGGTTAAGGGCCTTGCTCAAGGGCCCAACAGCTGCACAGATCTTATTGAGACTACACCGGGGCTTGAACCACCAACCTTCCAGGTCCCAGGCATGCCCCCAAGCCTGGAGCTAATGTTTAGCATACGTTACAAACACAGTGAAAAACCCGCATGCACACACCTGCACTCTCACTGAGAAAATGTTCTTGTGTGTGGGTGAGAGATGGAGGGGGTTGGCTTGCATGTGCACCAACACTCAAAATGAAGCACTCTCTGGGATCTGAAGCTACTGTTAAAAATTTGGAAGGGTGTTTATTTGTAGTGGAAGTGCGTCACTTGCAATTGTTCTGTGCCATTGCAATGACATGGTCGGAGAAACACCACTGCCCACTATCTAAACATGCATCTGCGTGCAGGCAGCAGTGTAAACTGTGAATGCACACCACAGAGAGACAGGGACTCAGTGAGGGGCGGCCATTTCAGCACACCGCTATCAGACAGCCATGCAGGTACACCTACACACGCACTCATGCACACACACTCACACTCACACTCTCTCACACTCATACGCACGCAAGCACGCACACACACACACACACACACACAGAAAGAAAGCTCTCTCTCTCCAACAGAATGCGGAGGGAAAGGTGAGGGGAGCAGAAATAGGAGAGAGTGGGAGGAAGAGAGAGAGAGAGAGAGAGAGAGGAAGAGGGAGAGGGAGAGAGAGAGAGGAAGAGAGAGAGGAAGAGAGAGAGGAAGAGAGAGAGAGAGGCAGAGTGGGAGTGAGTAACACACAGATTTCTGGCTAAAAATGGTACGTAAAAAGGTGCCAGAACTAAAATGCGGACTGTGCAGACAGAAGGCTGTGGAGATGGGGCAGCGGCATACTTTCATGTGTCATTTCAAACTGGAGCACGGAACAAAATGGATGAGAAAGAGAAAGATGGATAGGTACGTTATATGTTTATGAACAGCCTAAATTAGCTCGGAAATTACAGAAGGGTGTGATTATTATGCACGTTATTGTTGGTGTTTGCTACCTTTGCTTTGACAACACTGCGCGTGAGTTCAGGCTGATTAATCGGCATGGCATTCAGTCAGAAATCAATCACCTTCAGAACTCCAATGCCCGTTACATTTCAACACTTTGTTTATACGTTAGCCTACATGACTGTTAGAATGCGGCTCGATTAACCAGAATGATCAACAATTCAAAGTTGACCCATATTGAACCCCCACCCTACCTAAAAACACAGATATTTTCTTCTTCTTCCAAAAAAACCCCCCCAGCATGATTCAATTATTATTGGAAAGCTTTCCAACAAGGTTATCTACACTTCTGGTACAAAATAAATAAATATACAAATGAGGTGTTTTTTGTCCTTAAAGGCCCACATGCATGAGTGTTCTATTCCTGGTTCTAGCATCTAAAACGCCCACAAAACGTCGGAAAAGAGCAGTGATGTACAGTAGGTTTTTTGAAAATTCCCTAACCCCGCCTCCAGAGACCAATTCCCCCTCTCCCTCCCCCTCCTGTGGTCAGCTCTCTGTGTTAACATTTAGCAACATCATCCATTATGCAAAAACCATTTGTCAGGTCACGTTGGATATTTACGAACAACTCATATCAGTTAGAGCCTAAAATTTGCATAGGTCTCGAATTCAGTTTCAGAATACCAGAGACTGGCGGCTTGGTATGGCGGTGTCTGTTGATGTGAAGCATCATCGGGTAGAAATGAACTTCTTGCACCCAAAGGGACCTTTCAGATCATTTTCTTTCCCTAGGCATCCTGATCAGCGCATGATCGACTTGGGTTCACATCAGTGGCGCCAGTCACACCAACAGGGAGAACATACTGTCCCAAGTCCAAATGAGATGAGCTAAGCATCATCAGTGCTTGAACAGTGGCTTCAAAATAAAAAGTTAAATCTTCACATCTTCACATGGCTTTGCACTACACACATTTAATTGTTTAATTGGGGCAAACATTGAATTGTTTAATTGTAATTTAATTTTCAGTTTTTCAGTGATGATCAACAAATGGGAAAACTTAAGTAATATTTTATGGGGAAAAGAGCAAGATTAGAGCAACATAGGCAACATTAAGGATTAATGTGTTAGACTGACCACTATATACTCTATATGCTTAACCGACAGCGGGCACAACATGAAAACTGCAGGAGTGTCTACACTTTAACATATTTAAAAAATGAATACAATCTGAAAAAAAGAACCTCATTTGCATTTTTTATGTATTTTTTTGGACCAAAGTGATTGAAATTGTAGATAACCTTGTTTGTTTGTTCCGATAATAAGAGAACCATACTGGGTCATTCTGCTTGGTTCAGATAAGCAAATTGTTAAAATCTGGTGGGTAAGCGCACGGTTGAAGCAAATGCCTGCAGACACTGCGGCACGCAGGACGTGGAGTTGAGTAGCGCTGGTATACACTGTATGTTCCTGTAAATTGAGGTCCTGTTTCAGTAGACCAAAACATGAAAACGCATCAAATCAATTTTTTTGTAGGCCTATTATACATTTTGAAGAACATGACGTTTCATATTGGTCATATCGGTCTGGTCATTTTCAGGCCAGACCTAAGTTTGGCATTGTATGATTTTTTAAATAAATGATCTATTTGAGTTCATTTTGCTTGTGGCTGTTCTTAACCAGGATATTTACTAGTATTTCAAGTCGGGATACCATACACCAAGTGGTGCTGATGTAGTAAGCAATCAAATGTTGAAATAAATGCCAAGTGGCACGATTTAGCATTTTTGCAAGTCCATAATTTTTTATTTGAGCAGTATTATGAAAAGTGTGAAAAATGGACAGTAGGTTTTGTAGGCGTGCACAGCCTCAGGTTTTTCCTGCTTTAATGCCAAATATATGACGCTCCAAAATGGAGACAACCCCCAATTTCCACTCGCAAGTGGGTCACCCCCCCCCCTTTTTTTTTAAAGAGCACAATATCTCAAGAACGGCAAATTCAATGAGGCTAATATTTTGCATGTTCTCTAGCTAATACATAAGGATCATTTTATACAAAGTTTAAGCAAAATTAAGCAAACTAATTAATTAACTAACTAATTAAGCTGACTTTCACAGAATTACCCTAGATGATATCTGTGTCTTTAGGTGGGATGAGTGGTCCAATATGGGTCAAATTTGAGTAGCACCTATGTCCTGAATGGTTGGTCATTCTGGTTAATCAAACCACATTTGAACGCTCTCTCATATACAGTTGTGTTCAAAATAATAGCAGTCCAACATGACTTACCAGATCAATCACTGTTTTTGGTAGAAAATATATTACTACATGGCAAATAATTTACCAGTAGGTGTAGTAGAGTCATAGAAAACCAACAGACCCAACATTCATGATACACATGCTCCTGAGTCTGTGTAATTGAATAATTAATTGAAAGAGGCGTGTTCAAAATAATAGCAGTGTGGAGTTCAATTAGTGAGGTCATTCATTCTGTGAAAAAACTGGTGTGAATGCATTTCTCTCTGAAAACCTGAGAAAAATGGGTCGTTCCAGACATTGTTCAAAAGAACAGCGGAAAAACGTATAAAGAAGTGCAGAAAATAATAGGCTGCTGGGCTAAAATGATCTCCAATGCTTTAAAATGGAAAGCAAAACCAGAGAGACGTGGAAGAAAACGAAAGACTACCATTCGAATGGATCGAAGAATAGCCAGAATGGCAAAGACTCAGCCAATGATCAGCTCCAGGGTGATCAAAGACAGTCTGAAGTTTCCGGTGAGTACTGTGACAATTAGAAGATGCCTGTGTGAAGCTAATCTATTGGCAAGAAGCCCCCGCAAAGTCCCACTGTTAAAAAAAAGACACGTGCTGAAGAGGATACAATTTGTTAAAGAACACATCAACTGGCCTAAAGAGAAATGGAGAAACATTTTGCGGACTGATGAAAGTAAGATTGTTCTTTTTGGGTCCAAGGGACGCAGGCAGTTTGTCAGACGACCACCAAACACTGAATTCAAGCCACAGTACACTCTGAAGACAGTGAAGCATGGTGGTGCAAGCATCATGATATGGGGATGTTTCTCTTACTATGGTGTCGGACCTATTTATCGCATACAAGGGATCATGGATCAGTTTGCCTATATCAAAATACTTGAAGAGGTCATGTTGCCTTATGCCGAAGAGGAAATGCCCTTGAAATGGGTGTTTCAACAAGACAAAGACCCCAAACACACCAGTAAGCGAGCAGCATCTTGGTTCCAGACCAACAAAATTAAAGTTATGGAGTGGCCAGCCCAATTCCCGGACCTTAATCCGATTGAAAACTTGTGGGGTGACATCAAAAATGCTGTTTCTGAGGCAAAACCAAGAAATGCAGAGGAATTGTGGAATGTTGTCAAATCATCCTGGGCTGAAATACCTGTTCATAGGTGCCAGAAGTTGGTCGATTCCATGCAACACAGATGTAAAGCATTTCTCAGAAACCGTGGTTATACAACTAAATATTAGTTTAGTGATTCACAGGAATGCTAAATTTTTCAGTTTATACAGTAAATATTTGATATTCCCAATCCATCGAAATAAAAACCATTATAAGGATTTTGAGCTTTACTCACGTTTTTAAACACACTGCTATTGTTTTGAACACAACTGTATACTCAGTGAAAATTTATAAGGTAGACCTGTACACCAGCTTGTTAATGCAAATATTTAATCAGCCAATTATGTGGCAGCAACTAAATGCATAAAAGCATGCAGATGTGGTCAAGAGGTTCAGCAGTTGTTCAGATCAAATGTCAGAAAGTGGAAGAAATGTGATCTAAGTGACTTTGACCGTGAAATGATTGTTGCTGACAGACAAGATGGTTTGAGTATCTCAGACACTGGATTTTGACACAGGAAAAAAAATCCAGGGAGAAGCAGTTCTGCGGACAACAACGCCTTATAAATGACAGAAGTCAGAAGAGAAAGGCCAGACTGGTCGGAGCAGACAGGAAGGTGACAGTAACACAAATAACCACACATTACAACAGTGGTATGCAGAAGAGCATCTCTGAACACAAAATGCGTCAAACCTATAACTGGATAGGCTACAGCAGAAGACTTAATAAGTCAAAAAAAAGTCTAATAATGACCTAATAAAGTGAAGATTAATGTGTATAAAAGAATTGTTCAAATCTGAAAGGATCAGGTGAGAAAGTGATTGTGACTGCCCCCACCCGGAAATCCTCATTTTAACTAACAGACAGATGGAGAGAGAGAGAGAGAGAGAGAGAGAGAGAGAGAGAGAGAGAGAGCTCTGTGTTGAATGCAATGACAGCAAACCCTGGCAGAGACACATTTAGACTCACACATGGCATCCTGGGTAGGGGGGTAGAGAGAGGGAGAGAGACAGAGAGAGGAGGAGAGGGAGGGAGAGAGATGCAGAGAAAGACAGAGAGAGGCAGAGAGAGAGGGAGAGAGGGAGAGAGGGAGAGAGAGAGACAGAGGGGGCACCTCATCTCGCCAACAAGCACAGAGCACATCGCCCGTCTGCTCATCTCCGCACGCCCCACTGAATCCTGGGACAAACTTTAACACCCCCCCCCCCCCAATCGCTGCATAAGTACCCAGACTACAGCGGAGGAAGCCAGTGGGTGAAAGCAGGGCGCAGGGCTCCACCCGGACAGCCTTTTCAACGTGTCACGTGCGGCACTCCCTGTTTGCTCAGCAAACACCCCTCGTCCACAGTGGGCGGCTCGCCGTTCCTGCGTTTCTCACGAACCTCCACGGGCCCCTTCCGTGACTGAACACACAGCGGAGAGGGAACAACGCACGGCAACTCGGCACAGAGGAGGGTGATGAAACGTCTCTCCGGGGATACCCCCGTGGAGGGCGCCCAAACGCAGCCCACAGAGAAGTGTTTATGAGTGTCTTGTTGGCGGCGGTCATCCCCTACCGTTTACAAACAGTGTCTGATGGGAATCGTGATCTAGGCCGGTGGCAGAACACTCCCCGGTCGTGCCGAGAGATGCGCAGTCCGTAAATATTTGGACAGTGTGGTACAATTTCTGTTCTTTTGGCTCTGTACTCCAGCACATTGGATTTTAAATGAAACGATATGATATGCGGTTAAAGTGCAGACTGTCACAATTTCAGGGCATTTAGCTACATCCATATCAAGTTATCCGTGAAATAATTACAACCCTTTTTATATATAGTCCCTCTATTTTAGTGGACCAAAATTTGACAGTTGGCCTCTCAGCTGTTTCTGATTAGTCAGGTGAACTCAAGTGCTTCCTTATGCATATATAAGTGCATGTATAAGAAAGCTTTCAGAGTGTAGTCTTGATTCTAGGCTTTTAATTGTCTTTGGAGTCTGTTATTGGTATATGTGGACCAGACTGTACCAAAGACAGTCAAGGAAACCATTATGAGGCTGAGAAACAAGACAACTTTACCCAAATATTCATTGTTTAATTTCAAATCGAATGTGCAGGAGTACAGAGCCAAAAGACCGGGAATTGTACCAACTGTCCTAATACATACGGACTTAACTGTCTCAGCGCTCTTTTGGCAGCGCAGGACAGTGCCGATCGCGTAGGCAATCGGTACCACATTACAATCTTCGGCATGTCTCAGCTAGCAACGGATGGTATGTGATGACAGACATTCTAACTGCGAGGACACAGAATCAAGAAATTAACTCCCTCTGGATATTCTATTAGGCGTCAGGGATCAGGCCAAACTACAAAGCATACTGCAATGAGACAAAGCCACACGAACGGAGAATAATACTGACACAGTGCTCTAACCTGGTTTGGCGGTCTTCGACCAGTCTTCAGGCAAGCTCCGGACCAGTCGCTCTGTAATTTTCTGCTGTAATTAATTTATGAATGAGCCCTTCCACCGTATAATTTCCCCTCAGGCTCCTGAGCATACAGACACAGATGCAGATGCTCCGGGCCATCCAACTGTTACAGCACTGGAACAGAAGCCCACAGCTGGGGCAAAGCCTGCTATCGAGCTACTCCCCCCCCCCCCAAAAACAAGTGTGCGAATGAGCGAGTTTCTGCCCGGGGATATCAAAGCTCGCACACAGGTTGGGTGGGTTAGCGTTTCCAGGTAGGTATACGCAAATATTTCAGACCAGACAGAAGCAAACATTGACATGGGTGATCCCACAGCCGCGTAGTTGTCTTTGAAGGGGAAAAAGGGAGGGAGCGCGGAGGTGAAAACGCACAAGCGCACTGTAGAAGACCGTGTGCATTAACATTAATAACGGATCTTGTCTGCCTTGAGTGCAGTCGCTGTTATGTCCCCGATATCTATTATTGATTGGGCGCTTATGCAATGGAGGAAGTCTCCACACCGTGAGTAGAAAAATAGAAGGACCAAAAGACTGTTGCGATGTGGTGCGCCTACGACGAATAAAAACGAACACGCAGAGTATATATGGGTTTCACATGGAACACTTGAGGCCAATGCTTCTCTGGCGCGGGAGGTTCATCTCAAAACAGACTCGCATCAACGCAGCAATATTCCCTAAAGGACATGTGGAGCAAAATGTGCTCAAGATGACCAGGTTTGCAACATCTTGCCGAGAGCCACCCGACAACGAAAACGGACACACGTCGATTTCCCTCCCATGTACAGCGTTACCCATTCCATTGAAACGAGTCATCTGTAATCAACCCGAATCTGTAATCAACTTTGACTGCCAAACGTGGTCAAGTATGCTTACGGTGAGTGACCCCCACAACCCCCGGCGTACTCACCTGTATTGCGTCGGTACCTTCCTGTGTCCCGCTCCGGTTCCGTTCTCTCTCCCATTGTCCACTTGTCCGCCCCCTATCCCATTCTCGAGCCGGCCCGAACTACGACTCTGCTTTCTAGGGAGCCAACTCGATGGAGCTTCTGTCCTCCGCCTGTTCGATCTAGTTGACTCCGGGGCTTTGGAGCGGCTGAATCTGGAGCACTCGTGCAGCTACACTGTAAATTCAGCGACGGTATTCCAATACCTCCCAAATCAGTTGGCTAGCTAGGGAAGCTAGCACAATATTCAGGTCAAATAATTCTGAAGGGGGTCGCGATCGCGGTTGTCCCAAATGTCCACCTCCGAAAAGCAGTCTTTTCTGTCCTTCTCGGTATTCTTACAGTCAGTGTATTTTTTTAAATTTCAATACATTACGCCCTATCTCTAATTTTCATGACTGACAAGTTTCAGTCTTTTCGCTCCTAAAATCTCGCTCCGTGCTCAGTGGCACGCAGAAATGGAACTCGCTGGTTAGCTACGAAATTAATAGACAATAATAAACGTTTTTCCTCTTATTCAGTTGTGGCATTATGAGTAGCACAGTTATAAAATAATACTCCCGATTCTGACCCTGGCTGCTGGAACTGCAGCAGTTCTCGATTGCTTCGCTGCTGTTCCCCCCCTCCTCCCGGAGCTTTTCTTTCCAGAGGAGGCACGTCGTTATTCCTGTACCGTGGTCCGCAGCTGCAGGCTCCAGCAACCGCAAATGACGGCTGGAAGCGGCGCGACATACGCTGTTTACGTCATCCCTGCCATCCCCCCCACCCCAGTCCGCTCCCCCGTGCGCTGTTAGCGTAAGCCTCTGAAATTTCCATAGCCCTGCAAAGAACATTGAGGCAGGCGAATTAGCACGGGGCTAACCTTGGTGAATAGCTCACATATCGGCGAGGGGTTGGTACAGCTGCGTCATTTCCTGATCTTCATAGAGTCTAATTAGAAGGGTGTGTCTCAGCTCAGTTCATATTTTCTATCAAAAACACAGGGGCACAGTCGCACAGTGGCAAAAGCAGCGAGCGCAGCCGCGCAAAAGGAAACGAGCACTTATGGGGTAGCAAGCACACACATTTCTTCGTGGCTCAATAAAGAGGGGATTTGAGCAGGTCGTAGTATGTTGGGGGTGGCGATCAATCTGAGATCATCAGTAAACCACACCGTCTGGAATATTGCTTGAAGAGGCTGACTTCATTCAGTTAAATATTTCACTGACATCATTTCACATATGTATCATGCTTCTACAGAATATAAAGAGTATATGATGACAATGCATGACACATATGTGAAATTATGTCAGTAGAATAGTGGTGTATATATAGCCGATGACAGAGCCCATTTATTCAAGCCAATAACCATAATATAAAAAAAAAAAAAAAATTGATTTGATATTTTTGCACAAAAATTTCATTTTCATGTAGAGGCATATTCAATAATAAAATCAGGATTGTACTTTGTAAATTGTTGTACATGCACTTTTTTATCTTTCATTATGACTTTAATATCATTATTATAAACATTCACATTAATGTTTCCATATACTGAAACAGAGAAAGTCATGAAGCACACACATACACATTTTGTTGGTCGTGTATTTGCACACACAAGTACAAACATTTTTAAAAAGCCTACATATTTAATCAATGCACAATGACATAACACACTACAGGGATTATACTACAAGCTGCACCCTGCTTACGGAAAGCAAAAACCCACAAAGTGCACCCCCCCCCCATTCATGGACACAATGGTACGTCCCTGCCCCTCTCCTCTTCCTCCTCCTCCTTTTCTCTTCTTCAGTGCCCTCCATCTCTCCTCTCCTCTCGTTCTCTGACTCTTTCTCCTTGACGACAGAAACGAGCCCTCCTCCCGAGGCCTCTGTCTCTCTCTTTCTCTCTCTCTCTCTATTTTTCCTCTGTTTCTCCACCTCGAACCGGCCGGGGGACAGTGCAGACCAAGGAGGAGCAGACAGAGGAGGGGAAAAAAGCAAGGTAGGCGTGGATGTTGTGGTGCCTGCTGCTCTTGTCGTTGTTGTTGTTGTTGTTAGCTCCGTTGTTAGCGGCTTTCATTGATTCCGATGGCCTGCGCCGGCCGGCTCCTCTCTCCCCTCCTCCCTACGCCAGACGCAATTTCCACTCCCCTCCTCCCCGCTCTGCCTTGCGCTGGTGCAGTGGCACCGCACTGCAAGCACGGGATGCTGTCCGCCTGAGCGTGTGGGCGACATGTGCATCACTGCCCCAGATTCCAGCAGAGCACTTTCTTTTTACCTCCGCTTTTTTCGACCATCTCTCCGTTCTATCGCTCCGGGTCTTGCCGAGTAATTGCCTCTCCCCCTTACCTGCGTCGAAACCCCCCCCCCCCCCCCCCCCCCCATCCACATCCCTTGCCTTTGCTCGCATCCTTATTAGCATGGCTGTTTGGCCGAGGCTATCTGCGCGTGTGAGATAGGGAGAGGGCCATTTGCATGCTGCAGCCGTACGGAAGCTAGGCCTGCCGCACATGTGGCCTGTTGAAAACGGTGTCGCGCGATGCTAAAGGCGGTTTGAGACAGCGGAACGTGTCTGTGCGTTTGTCACCGGGCTCCTCTCGCGTGCTGTCACACCTTGGAGAGGAGGGAGTGGCTTCCCTGTACAGGCTTCCCTGTACACTGAGGGCCAGCTCCCAGTGTCAGACCACTCTGGCCCTCACTTAACCTGCCACTAGCAGAGAAGCCTGGTGCTAAAGTATGATGCATACTAGATTCTCTAACACACACATACAGACACACACGCATGTAAGCACACACACATGCAAACAAACACACATTCATACTCGTGCACAGTGATGTAGTATCTAAGTATGGTAAATGGTTGGCATTCATATAGCGCCTTTATCCAAAGCGCTGTACAATTGATGCTTCTCATTCACCCATTCATACACACACTCACACACCAACGGCGATTGGCTGCCATGCAAGGCACCGACCAGCTCATCAGGAGCATTTAGGGGTTAGGTGTCTTGC
Organism: Conger conger; assembly: GCF_963514075.1. Lineage (NCBI taxonomy): Eukaryota > Metazoa > Chordata > Actinopteri > Anguilliformes > Congridae > Conger > Conger conger. The sequence goes on along the minus strand of NC_083765.1, from coordinate 51,318,296 downwards.
TCAAGGACACTTCGACACAGCCGGGCGGGGGATCGAACTGGCAACCCTCCGACTGCCAGACGACTGCTCTTACTGCCTGAGCCATGTCGCCCCTACGTACATACATACAAGTATGTATGTAGGCAGCTGGATGAGAATGTGTCGCTTTTATATAACATATAATACCATATAATATATAAAATATGTCATATTATGACACCATCACTGCCTTTCTCTCTGCCTTCAGGTACAGACACCCTGAGAACGGACCCCGCCCTCCCCCCTGCTGACAGTCTTTGTGCGCGGGCCCCCCATGGAAGCCAAAGCCAAGAGCGCTGGGTCGGGAGCACCGAAGGCGGCCCCCGCCCCGAAGGCCGAGAAGCCGGCGGAGAAGGCGCCCCCTCGCAAGGAGAGCCCCGCCCCGGCCGACCCGCCCCCCCCAGCGGCCCCTGCCCCGGAGAACCCCCCGGAGGACGGGGCCCCCAGCCAGGACGGGGCGCCCGACAACAGGCCCGAGGCGGCTCCGGAGGGCGCTGATGCCGGGGAGGCCGGCACTGACTCCCTGGAGAGCCTGAAGCCCTTCCTCATCGCCGGGGCCGTCGTGGCGGTGGCCGCCGTCCTGCTGGGGGCGCTGTTGTTAGCACGGAGGAATTGAGAGCCCACGCCCCCCCCCGCAGAGTCCTCCGGGTCGATTAGCTAAGCGGCGCGTTTCGCGGATAGGTTTTTTTTCGGTTTATTTATGGGGTCACGGGGCGACTGTACCTCTGGGAATGGGTGGAGGGGATCAGAGACAGTGCATTCACTCATGTTAGGAGGTGTAGTCCACTTTAGCTGGTTGTTAGAATGACTTGTGGTGTGTAAAAAAAAAAAATGCAGATATAATCAAGCCTTTGACACGAATACGAGCGTACACGTGCACTGTATGTTGTAGCACCCTGCACACACTCGACAAACATACACACTTAACTCGATGCATACACACACACACGCTAATTACATACATTGCAGCCCACTTTCTAGCTTAGCTATTGAGCAAGCACGTATACACAAGTATACAATGCATTAACACTTGATAAAGACAACTTAATCATAATTGAAGCTGAATGTCATGAAAACAACCATTCCTGTATTACAATAGTCATAAATATTTCACCCGCAAATCTAGTATTCTGCTGACCAATCATTTCCACTACAATATTTACATTAACTAGCAATGTTTCACAGCATTTAAGTCTAGTGAAATGAACGATTTTGATCACCTAAATATAGTATTTTTTTGGTCTCAGTTTCAGTGGTAAATTAATCCATGATAATACACAGCTTGGCATTTCTGTGTTCATCTACACACGGAACTACAGTAGCATGCGATGGTCCACTTCGCAATGGTCCACACTCAGATCTCACAATGTCTAACATTAAAGAGATGTTACTTAACGTCAGGGAAGAATGGTGCTGGTGAACACACAATGAGACCTGAAAACGTTCTAGCAGGGAAGGAGGGTGCAGGGGGCGGGGGGGGGGGATCTAGGTCAGGAAAGAGAAGATAGCTGACTGTCATCACCACACCACAGGTATACAACAGATGCCCAACATTTGACCAGCGTTTGTCATTTCCCATTTCAAGGTCCATAGGAAAAGCATCTCCCTCTTTTAATATTTCTATAAAGATAATACGTAAATGTAAGCTCATATGTAAATCTGTGGTTCAACTGCCAACAGTCCCTTTGCAGAGGATCAGGATTGGCCAGTAGTTAGTGGATCAGTAACAGCACTCTTTTACACTACAGGCATTTAGCAGACGCTCTTATCCAGAGTAACTACAGCGTTCACATTGTTTACATAGTATCCAAATATTGAAAGAATATTAATGTCAAAACAAAGATAAAAGGCATTGCGCATAATATATGGACTACACAAATCCTGCCCAAAAGGTCCAGTATACTTTCACAATGTAACATTTAAACAAAACTGCTTGCTTGAAGTTGTAGAGGTATATCACAAAACGCCATACATGGATGAAGGCAACCTGTACGTGGTGGGCTGGTTGACGATCAGATTAAATGAATTGGGTTCATGTCTGCAATTAAATGGTTTCAAGCCTGAACCTTGAGGTACACCTTCCATCCAAACTTGTTTTGGTTATTACAGCTGACATTTTTTTTACAATGAAGAATGACCAGTTGGATATCATTGGGCCAGTGGGCCAATTAAAATCAAATGACACAAAGGTTTCATTGTTTATGATACAGAACATTCATGTATTATAATACATTTTAAGCAAGGCCTTTGGGAGATCTTGGGCTATAATCTTACAGGGTACTATAGTATTAAATTCTCTACAATGCATAACCAGAAAAGTACTTTTTGTTCTCCTTCTTGAAATATAATCCTGTTGTTATCAGGTTGTTGTAATAAGGAGAGCAGACGAGTAGGCAATGAATGGATTTAATATTAAACATCTTCCCAGTAACCAAGGTTGAGAGTGGTTTATTTAGGACCATGTATATGCTAAATCACAAACATAAATAGCTAGAAAGTGCCAGGTTGTCTTGCTGCATGTAAAGTATGAATATTTCTCCTCTATTGGTTTCCATGCCTGCCCCTATCACTTCACTAGTTTGGAAGTTGATTGTACTCTTCTAGGGTTCTGATTATCTGTATGTTTACACTAGGACTCGGAACTGTACTGTCCTCTCAGGTCCTCTTCGCACTTATACTTGTGTTTGATTTGCACTTCGTTGTACGTCGCTCTGGATAAGAGCGTCTGCTAAATGCCATGTAATGTAATGTAATGTAACCTCATGGTTGAGATTTAGGAAAACATTGACCAACCACAGACCTCTCTGCACAGGGGAGCTTGGTTCCCCATAATCAATCAGTCAGCACATTGAGTTGCAAATTTGTATGAGATGTGCTCTAAATCAAGCCTGATTGATTGACATAATGTATCTCCTGCACACACAGAACACACACATGCATGCACACACACACACACACACACACACACACACACACACCACGTGTAGACATACAAATAGCATTCAACCTGCCACCTATCACTACAATATAAATGAGAAAAAAAAACTATTCCAGTTTCTTTCTTAATTTTCTCCTTCTTCTTCTTCCTCTTCTTCTCCAGTGCGTATAAATGCAATAATTCAGGTAGGACTTCACATTTTAGCACACATAGTGATTTGATGAAGACGATGAAGACAAACACAGTCTCGATATATCCAGACGGGTTTCCTGTACTGTTATATTTTCCTCCTCTGTCTCCTCTTCCTCCCCCAGTGGTCTCCATGATAAACTCGGAATGAAATAACTCTTTGGCAAAGTGGCTGACATTAGATATGATGAGCCAGACCTTGTCAGGGTGATTTCCATACAGGCTGCAATGTATTCAGTTTTTAGCTCTTTTCAGTTGATGAAGATGCTGAACTTGAGTGTGTAAACATGTTTTTCCCCAATAAAGCCACTTCAGTCGAGACTCGAGAATGCTGCAGTAATGTGACAGTGTTATGATGCATTGGTTCCAATATGTAGTGCACTGGTGCCAATGTATATACAGTACATTTAATTTCACTGGATTGTTAGCCATGAGGTTATTTAATTGGCACGGTGAACTATGCAATCTGTTAATTTCTTTGAACATATAACCATGACACAATAAAAGTGCTGGTCAAGACACTGTAAAAGAGGGCCATTGGTCAGTGTAAATGACATTACCTCTGTAAGTGCAGGTATGGTGTTAATAGGTGTTATTACTGGGTAAAATCCAAATTACAGTTCATTGTACAGTAGGTCCTGTGATTTACTTTTTCTCACAGGCAGGTGGTGACAGTGGAGGGAATGTGCTTCCTTACTAGCCCCTCTCGCTGCACAGGGCAGGCATGTCTTCTAGCATACACCATCATAAATTGATGGAGGACATTTTAGTGAAGAGGCAGTGGTTTATAAAATGAGCATTCCCAATTGGAGAATAAAAACAAACGGGGGCGTGGTTTGTCGTTCAAACCCCGGTGTAGGGTCCACACAGCCATTGGGCCTTTGAGCAAGACCCTTAACCTCGCATTGCTCCAGGGGGGATTGTTTCCTGCTTAGTCTAATCTACTAGGATAAAAGTGTCAGCTAAATAACTAATTATTTTATTTATTTATTTATAAGCAGACAGAAATGAGGGATGAGATTAAATTCTGAGGGTGACTTCCTATGACGAAGAAGAGGAATGACTGGATCTGTAAGGAATGTTGGAGTCTTAAGTCTTAAGGTATGTTAATGTGTATGTTGTCCAACCAAAGAGCTACTTTTTATATTTTAGGAAATTTATATTCAATTAAGAAAAAATCACTCTCAACGTTACATTTGTTTGAAAAAGTGAAAAATTCCACATTTACAAGCAACCCCATATTCAAAACAGTAACTCCCCCATTGGAATATACACAGAGCTGTATATACCTATTGACCTATGCAATAAATAAATAATGCACACCTCCCAGCCAATCAGAATTGAGTATTCAAATAAATGATTAATTAATTATTTTTATTTTATTTCATGAGCAGAGAAAATTCTTCTTTTATGACAGGGCTACTCAACTCCACGTCCTGCGGGTGTCTGCAGGTACTTGCTCCTGCCATGCGCTACAGCACCTGATTTCACCGATTATTTTACTTGCTTGGTTCAGATAAGCGACCCGCATGACGTGGAGTTGAGTAGTGCTGCTTCATGATAACCAGGTGCAGCAGGGTGTATCCAAAAATAAATAATCCGGCACTAACTGTACATACAGTGCAACAAGGTGAACAAGCCTGATCTAAAGATGGTGGGGCGCTGCCCACCTTTCATAATGCTGATAAAGTGTTTACCAATAGCATACTTAATTCTGCATCTGGTACATGGTTAACGCATAAGCATATCATAAAATATAACAGTAAATGATTGGTTGTGTCTAATCATACAGCAAATAAGCATACTTCAAACTCTAACCTTCAACACACACTAAATAAAAAATAATATTTTGGCTTTATCTAGAATGTGCTTTAAGAGTCCAAGGGACCAGAGGTGGATCCTCTCTGTTATGGATGGCAAGGGGGAGGATAAGGTAGCGATCATTCCACAAAGTTAGTTAGATCACATTTCTTCCCCATTCTGACATTTGGTCTGAAAACCAGCTGAACTTCTTGACCATGTCTGCATGCTTTCATGCATTTAGTTGCTGCCACATGATTGGCTGATTAAATATTTGCATTAACAAGCTGGTACACAGGTCTACCTCATAAATTGTTCACTGAGTATATATGAGAGAGCATTCAAATGTGGTTTGATTAACAAGAATGACCAACCATTCAGGACACAGGTGCTACTCAAAGTTAAATATTTGCATTAACGAGCTGGCATACACGTCTACCTAATAAAGTGTAAATGCCTATTGCTTATTGTATATTTGCAGATATAATCATTAATAATGTAGGCCCTGGTTTAGTTGAATACGTGTCGTCCAGAAAATGACAATATAAAGAATGATGAAATGTCCCAAGAATTAGCAGCAAAGTGAACAGGGCAACAAGCAGACAAAAGCCCAGTGTTGTTCCAGTCGACTAACGGCACTGACAGGGATGGAATTGCAGTGTGCATTACATCATCGTCACAACTCAGCAAGCAGTCCGTCGCCGTGCCAAGAAGCAGGGCAGAGCGTGAAGCAGTGCAGAGCGTGAAGCAGTGCAGAGCATGAAGCAGTGCAGAGCATGAAGCAGTGCAGAGTGTGAAGCAGTGCAGAGCATGAAGCAGTGCAGAGCATGAAGCAGTGCAGAGTGTGAAGCGGGGCAGAGTGTGAAGCAGGGCAGAGTGTGAAGCAGAGCATGAAGCAGGGCAGAGTGTGAAGCAGAGCATGAAGCAGTGCAGAGCGTGAAGCAGGGCAGAGCGGGATCAGGGCAGAGAGTGAAGCAGGGCAGAACGTGAGGCAGAGCATGAAGCAGAGCAGAGCCTGAAGTAGAGCGTGAAGCAGGGCAGAGCATGAAGCAGTGCAGAGCGTGAAGCAGTGCAGAGCGTGAAGCAGTGCAGAGCATGAAGCAGTGCAGAGCATGAAGCAGTGCAGAGTGTGAAGCGGGGCAGAGTGTGAAGCAGGGCAGAGTGTGAAGCAGAGCATGAAGCAGGGCAGAGTGTGAAGCAGAGCATGAAGCAGTGCAGAGCGTGAAGCAGGGCAGAGCGGGATCAGGGCAGAGAGTGAAGCAGGGCAGAACGTGAGGCAGAGCATGAAGCAGGGCAGAGCCTGAAGTAGAGCGTGAAGCAGGGCAGAGCATGAAGCAGTGCAGAGCGTGAAGCAGTGCAGAGCGTGAAGCAGGGCAGAGTGTGAAGCAGGGCAGAGCGTGAAGCAGTGCAGATCGTGAAGCAGGGCAGAGCGTGAAGCCGAGTGTGAAGCAGGGCAGAGTGTGAAGCCGTGCAGCCACTGGCAGAAATCAGGCGGAGTTGTGGGGAGGCTTCCTGGCCTTGCTCCTGGCAGTCAGGCAGACGCTCTGGGGAAATGCCTCAGCAACTGTATTAAAGTTTTCCCAAAATTTTGTTTTTGTTTTACAGTGTTCACTTTCATTGTATATAGTGCATTAGGGACTGCACTGCATGTGTATTCTTGTGTGGGATTGTTTGTGGGCAAAGTCTCCTACTGTGTATACATTCTTGAGCAAGCCGGATGCCGCAGTCACTCCGGCACTTCCCCTGTCCCGCAGTATTGACGCACCCTTAACCCCAATTCCTGACGCTCTCAGCTTCCTCTCCGGCATTACTCTCCCTGTCCGCTTCCTCTTCAGCTTCCTTTGCTGAAATTAATAATATGAGTCACACATTGTCCAGAAAGACACTTTATGTCCCAGCCACAGCTGGATCTCAGATTAATATGTTGTTGTGCCTGGTCCAGCCTACAGGGCCTCGTCACAGAGAGAGTCGCCCATGCTAGGCCTCGCTGTGTCCCCCGGCACTGTGAAGGATGAGCAGTGACACGATAACAAACCGCGCAGCACTTGAAATTGAAATTAGTTTCTCTATATGTGTCAAAATATGTGGCACACCTCAAACTGATCCTATAATGAATTAGCAAGGCTGATTAATGAAGACTCACAGCTTACGAATAGTTCCAGACAACGGCGCACTGAAACATAAGTGCCAAACCTTAATAATGACAATCAGCTGAGAGCCAGCGGGCAGAATGTGTCCTCAATTCTCAAAAAAGCAAGAACAACAACAAAAAAAGAAAAGCAGCGAGGTCAGTTAAATATGTCCTCAAAGTCTTTTAAAAAAGCGTCACTGCTTGAAAGGCTGCCTTGATGCGGACAAATGGTCAAATGTAAATAACTCTGGACCGTTCAGACAACTCCCTCTGCTCAAAAACCTCTTATTGGCCCAAAGAGGGGATGCCACCAGTGCAATATTCAGCGGGAAATGTGGTGTCATGGGAAATGGCTGACACAAAGATGACAGTGTTATTGGGAAGCACTATTCCATCGGCGTGAAGTCGTCTGACTTAACGCTGAGTGTGGACAGTTCTGGCCCTACATTGTTGACGGCAGTGTTCCGGGCCGGGCAGGTGCTCATGAATATGCATGAGCAGTGAGACCATTGCTTGTTTGGCGCCGATTCCAGTCGGCCTTGTTACAGCGTGTGTAGAGGCATTGTGGCGGGCTGTCACACGGACCCGGAATGCAAACTCACGCGCTCTCAGGTGCTCTCTTGTGGCAACAATCACCGCTCGGTTGGGGGGCTGGAAAGGAGAGAAAATACTGCCAGTTCCGTGGCAGGAATTTTCCATTTTCAAATGCTCTCCCCAGGATAAAAAAAAGAGTTCTCCGGTCAATCATTGTAGCATTTATTTCCATTCTGTCTTTTTTTTTTTTTTGGGAATGGCACAGTCCACATGGAAATTAAAACCCTGTCTTCCTAAATATACAAGCAGAATGGCAAACAACAAACAAGTTAAAACATAGCTTCACAGTATAATTATGTGTTATTCAGGCAACCAAATTAAAGGATTTGAATAGTCCATGCAGTCCACCTCATCGTGCTGCTTTCTCTCCACGTGTGAGGACCAGCAGGGGCCTGAACTGGCTTTGTGGGCCTGACCTAAGCCACAGTGCTGCGAATGCTGTACTATGATTGTAATGGTCATTCTTGCTCTATGGTGATGTCACACTCCCACAGGGTTATCGTCCTCCAACTGGCCAGATATAACGCATACATGTAACCTTTTGAAATAGAGACTGGCCAAGGGGAGGGGGTTGCTGGTCTGTCCGTTTCGTCTATTATGTGTGAAGAGGGTGGAAAAACATTTATCTGTTGTGAAAACACCACGAAGAAAGAAATAATATTGACAGATTGACGTCACACTTTCAAATCTGAACATGAGATGATAACAAAGACCATGTTATGGTCTGAAGTGACTTACTTCTGGCCACAAATAGGCTAAAGAGGCTCCAAGGTCATCTTCACTACCAAAAGCTCACTGCCTGGACCTAGTTCACTACTGAGGGCCCTAATTAACTACTGAGGGCCCTAATCCACTGCTGAGGGTCCTAATTCACTACTTAGGGTCCTAATTCACTGCTGAGGGTTGTAATTCACTTCTGAGGGTCCTAATTCACTACTGAGGGCCCTAATTAACCGCTGAGGGCCCCAAATCAGCATGAGGGCCCTACTTGACTACCAACTTTCATGGCAGCATTTCCTCTTCAACAGAGTACTGATACTGGTCAGGGAATTCTACTCCCCCAAGGCTCAGATTTTAAAGGAAGATACTTTATTAGGAACACCTGTACACCCACTTATTCATGCAATTATCTAACCAGCCGATCGTGTGGCAGCAGTGCAATGCATTACATCATGCAGATACAGGTCAGGAGCTTCAGTTAATGTTTATATCAACCATCACGATGGGGAAAAAATGTGAGCGAAGTGGCTTTGACCATGGAATGATTGTTGGTGACAGACAGGGTGGTTTGAGTATCTCAGAAACTGCTGATCTCCTAGGATTGTCACGAACAGAGTCTCTTAACCAAAAACCAGTGAGCAGCAGTTCTGCGGGCAGAAACGCCTCGTTAATGGGAGAGGTCAGAGGAGAAGGGCCAGACTGGTCAATGCTGACAGGAAGGTGACAGTAACGCAAATAAGCACACATTACAACTGTGGTATGCAGAACAGCACACAATGCGTCAAACCTCAAAGTGGTTAGGCTACAGCAGCAGAAGACTTAATAATTCTAAAAAATTATATTAAATACCTAATAAAGTGTTCACCGAGTGTATATGTTACTTTGATCAGGAGATCAAAGCCGCTTCTGAAGCACATGCTAAAAACAGAATTGTACAAGCGCTAATGGGAGCCGTTGACAACGCTCTGGAAAGCACCTGACACCCTTGGGTTCTGGCGGCACGTTTGTCGTCATTGTTAGCGCTGCACAGTACACACAACCCTTTATTTAACCGGGCGGGTCAAACCAGAACAGGTTTCCCGTTTTCAATGACGATGTTGTGCCTGACAGGCGCAACAAAGACAACAAAACAGCCGTGGCGCAGACAAAGAGCGCCAGCAAGGACATTGGGCTCGCGGTAGAAGCACAGGCCCAGGGTTTAAATGGCACTGCTGTTGCAGCACTTTTACGTTTAGCCTGTTTCAGTTCACCGCCTTCACGAGAGAACGTGTGTGTGACATTGTTTAACACAATGGCTTTGTTTTGATTGGGTGACAGACTATTTCTGTTATTTGTTGTTGTTTTTCTCTGTTCCCTGAATACAGGCAATAATCTGTAAATCTCGCCGGTAGGAGCATCTGAAAAATGCTAAACATAAAGAACTCAATAAAAATTTGTCAATTAATTGAAGGAAAATGCAGCCCAGCGAGTTCAATAAAATTGTCGTCATACAGCAAGTCAACCACTAGAGGGCAACCTGCCATAGTAAACAAATCCTGTACCTGCAATGCATGCTAACTGAAATATCTGCGTTTCTGTAAGAATGAGTTATTTTCTTTACCCAAATTTATTTTCTTTCTTTCTTTCTTAAAAAAAATGTTTTTATAGGAGAGATTTGTAGAATGAGAGCCAAAAACAGTGAAACATGTATCAAATCTGAAAGTGTGCTGTCTGTCCAATTAGCCTCTTTGGAATCCGCTAATTGTGAAACAGCGTCAAGAATGCTGCCTTCCTCAGCTGCATCCCTTCACCAAATAAATACAATAAAATGAAATAAATATATAAAACACATATACACGCAACACACACGGAATATAAAATAAGGGTATGAACAATCTTTAGGGACCACAGTACCACTAAACATTTTTTTTGACCGGTATATATGTGTTGTTTACTTCCTTATGCATTTATCTGGGAGTGCACGGTATCCAGGAAGTATTGAATACAATACTTGAATACAGGAACAACAACAAAAACACGCTACAAGAACAGACATGGAATACACAAAAGCAAAGAGATTGAACCTCAAACTACAAAAACTAAAACACTAGCTTACAATAGATTGTTTTACAAATAAACATAGTACTGAACATATTCTTAATATAACTCCATCTTCCTAATAAGAACATACTGTACTGTATGCTAATAAGGCTAATGACATTGCCTTACCTCGCAGTGTAAACATGGTTAGATGATATATAATCCATTATAGCAATATTGCCTTTCATTAAATTACTCATAGTGGCTAACAATGATCTGGGAGAGTGACAGATCAGATTTCATGCAGAGTTTCGAGAGATCAGATACTATACTGAGTGCAAGGTGTATGATACACCAATGCAATATCTGAATTGGTAGTGTATGTGTTAATGATACCTACTTTATTAATGTACCTAATGTAGGGTAACATAATGTTTGGTTTACCAGAGATAGGGGTGATGTCATCCTCCCACGGTACTGCTTTAAAATTGGCCCATAATTGCTTGCAGGGCAATTTATGTAACCATGCATATTTATACCTTCTGCCTGTTGTATACCCTTCTACTTCAACTAAAATATGACTAGAATATTCCAATACCGCATACTACAACCAGCGCTACCTTTGTCAACTGAGTAAATGTGGTAAAAACACATCATAATATTATAATGTGTTATTTAGCTGACACTTTTATCCAAAGTGACTCACAGTTGATTCGACTTAGCAGGGGACAATCCTCACTGGCGCAATGCAGGATTAAGGGCCCAACAGCTGATCTGAACTTACAGTGGCTACACCAAGGCTTGAAACCTTTCCGGATATGTACCATAGCCACTAGGCTACAGGCTGCACCCTAGTGGCTACACCAGGGCTTGAAACAGCAACCTTTCCGGATATGTACCATAGCCACTAGGCTACAGGCTGCACCCCAGGAGTGAGAGTTTTTGTCGGCAGGTTTGTTCACATCTCACTGCTCAGGAAAATGTAAATTAAACACTGATGCAATCACTGTTGGGTGACTGCAAATAAAAACAGTGCATTTGCTATGGAGAAAGTTAATTTACCTGCACTCTTCCTAATGCAGATTTAATGGGTACTGGTATCTATTTTTTTTTTGCCTTTTTTGGTTCTCACTCATTCACCCATTCATACACAAACTCACACCCCAGTGGTGATTGGCTGCCATGCAAGACACCAACCAGCTCATCAGAAGCATTTGGGGGTTAGACGTCTTGCTCAGGGACACTTCGACACACCCAGGGCCGGCAACCCTCTGACTGCTCTTACCACCAGAGCTAACGCCGCCCCTCTTATGTACATGAATGATTCTGAGATGAAGAGCTATTTTTGTTCAATAATGAATAGAGGTATCTATAATGTGACAGGGGGTACATATTCACGCGTACACACACACACACACACACATACACACACATACACACACATACACACACAGGCTCCTTTGAATGTGCTTCATCAGAAATGCAGTTGAATATGTAACACTCTTTGCTTTATTCTGAGTTCCTTTCAAAATATGCTACACTTCTCCTTAGTACTACTGACTTGGTGGTGTTGTGAACGTATTCAGAAAAGGTTCACACTTTACCGTTTAGAACAGCAAAAACAAATGGTAGGAATAGTAGTTTAGAAATGAAAAGACAGATGTGTATTCTACATTATATAGTTATATAGGAATACTAACATTAAGAAATGGCAATAAGGTCATTTTTGTTGTAGTTTTTGGATTTCATCATAAAAACACACAATTTATACATTAACCAAATTCAAAACCACAGCTAATGCAATGGGGCTCATTGCATTGAGAGTAATGTTACAGCATAACATGGAATCTGTGAATGGAGATTTTATCATAAAGCTAATAGCATTATACAGCATGATGCTGCTTCATCTGAAGAATGTAACAGTCCAGTTTTCTATATCCAGTTGCGCACAAACTCACAATCAGTGTTGTGCTGTACCACAAAACTCCATTTCCCGATGATCACCTGTTCTCTGATATTAGTTACAGTACACAGGTGTGTTATGCACATTCTCTCTCTCTCTCTCTCTCTCTCTCTCTCTCTCTCTCTCTCTCTTTCTCTCTCTCTCTCTCTCTCTCTCTGACCTCAGAGAGTTCCCTGCTCACACAGCCCATCTGTTTCCAGTGACAGCTGAGTTAATGATCAGCTTGTGTCACGAGGTCACGGTTGGTTCCCATGGTTCCTGTCACTAACACATTAGCGTTGTGCGCACACAGTTCTGAAATACTGAGATACCTATCAGGACATGCACCGCAGTGTCAGGGCTAATTGATGTGTGACTGGGCATACGTTAGTGGTCTCTGGAATGTTTGCTTTCAGCCATAGGTTGGAAAAGGTCCTGACCCGACCTTCCATCTACACATCCATTTGGGATAGCAAAATGGCAGTGTTGTTATTGGAAGACCTGAACGGGAGGGCCGGACCCGGACGGCGGACAGCACAGCGTAATTGAGTCCTGCTGTAAAATCCAGCTATGCCAGCTTGAAAACTGAGGTCATAAGCTGGTGTAACTGGGTATGAGCTGGTCAACAAGTGTGGCCAAGCTGGTCATAAAGCTGGTCTAGCTGGTTATGAGCTGGTCCACCAGCTAGTGCTGGTATAGCTTGTCTGAGCTGGTAGCTGGTCAACGAGCTGTTTCTTTTCAGCAGGGAGTAGTTATGTTTGCAGAATCCTCTTCACTGCTTGGTAGCGAAAACAGGACAGATTTTCCTCATCCAGCGTCGCTAGGTTAGATTCAAGTCCATTTCGGTCATTTTGATATTTTCCATATGTTTTGTCCCGAAAAGACAGTGTGCACAAGGACTTTAATCAGGCAGAACGCTGACTGGGCCTTTCATTACACTCCATATCACTCATTGAGACATTGAGCCCAGAGCAATGTTCCACACGGTTGCTCTCCTCCCTCAACCTCGAAAGTGGGAAGCCTATTTCTCAAAAAACACATCCCCTTTGGGAACAGGGCAGAGGCCTTTCAGTGACGGGCAGAACGGATGAGACCCCAGGAGACCGAGGCTGATGTTGAAAAGGTTTTCAGGAAGAACACTGAATTAATGAATGCTGTGATGCTTCCCGGAGGATTTGTCAGCGTCAAAGGGAGAGGGTGCATGAATTTGTTAGGTTTCGAAAAAGTATCTGTAAGCTTTAAATCATTCTGAGCAAAACACGGATGCTCAGTGAATACAGTCCTGACAGGGAACATTTACTGTATTGCAAAGTGTGAAATGGCGGTATATGTGTAGCTCTGTGATGATAAGTGATGACTCACTGATAAGTGGCCAGGTCAATACAAATCTAACAAATGCTGACAAGTGTCACTTCCATTTTCATTCAAGGATGAGATAAATTCGAGGTTGCCAAACAGTGTCTGGTTCTAACCCGTTAACATTATTTGAAGCTAACACTTGCAGGAAAACCATAATTTACAAACGAATTCAATGTATCGCTTATATAATGTTTATTACTGCCTTCTCGGTGCCCCCGTGGCGTGCTCCTCCCCCTTAAAGTCGCAGGTGACGTTACCTGCTGAGTTACCTGTTGCTCAGTTGTCCGGACTGCCTGTCTCGCTCGGAATTATCTACTAGTTTGAGAATTTCCAGCAACCGTTAAGATGCATTCATTAAAAGCAGTCTACTCTTAGGAGGAAACCACAAACACCAGCGTCCCCTTGACTACAAAGAAAATATACGATCAACGAAAACACTCAACCATTCGAAGACCAAAGTTCAAAATAGATATTGCTACTGTATGATACGTATCGGCATACATGGCAACCTATCGCGTCTGATTGGCTAATCTACTAGAGTTGGATCAAAAGATACACGATCGAAAAGTGTGTAAGACTATAGAGACCGCGTTTGGATTCTGTGGTGGGTAAGAACGCCTTACTTTTCTTGTTATTAAAAACCTGATGGTGGTCGAATAGTGTTAATTTGCTGGATGGTTCTACTGACGGCAGGTAGTGTATACGCTTCCTAATAGGCTACATTCCGTTCTTGAGTACCTACAGTAAAAATTAATTATGGCACAAATATGGCACGATTGCAATTGCATATCGATTGAATGGTTTAAATAGTTACTGAAACGGCAATGGCGATCCATTCGCTAAGAATCCTACATGAATTAAACAATTTAGTTTTCAGTTTCCCATAGATCTGTACGTAATCAGTAAATCAAGCGTGGTACATGCACATCACTAAAAGGTAGCCTACATGCCATTAAAAGAACGTCACAGACCTATACTGAATAAATGTCTGGGATCACAAAGTGACCAGTTTCTGTCCAAAAAAAATGTCTCTGTTTGTCATTTTCTAGTCCCAAGTGCTTACATCAGCTAATTGCTCCGCTGACAAAGCATCTATTCATGGTACATAGTTTTAGTTGCGAATACTGGAACTGAATTCAAGGGGGCTCTACTTAAGATTCAAGCCTGCAAATACTACTGGTGGCAGTTTATGATCCCCTGAAAACCATTTCAACATTAAAAGTCTTTTAAATTAAGTTCATTTTCAGGAGATGAAATATTAGCCATATTATCTTCGTTAATCTGAATCAATAAACCTGCAGCCCCTCACAATACTGTAGAGCTGTGGTCTCTACCTTTTTCAGTGGGCCGGTCAAAGTTTATTTCAGATGCACGTCCGGGTTTAAGTAAATTGATGGTTGATATCTCGGATTATAAAACGATTACACGTCCCAGCTAACGCAACATTTTCACTGTGTTAAAGGTTGTGAAGATACAATTTAATTACAAATGAGTTTGATTTAATTTGATGAGCTAACTAAGATACTGCCGTATGGTCAGGCCTGGCCAAACTATCGGCCATGCTTGATGCGAAATAAAGTGCCACAGCATCACAGCATTAGCGATTTAAGCTTGGCTCATTATCCAAAATATAATTACCCTATATGTTGCGTTCAAACATATGTGAAAACTATACTTTTATTTCAAAACATTTACTGTCATGTTCCAATGTTTTTTTTTATTATTATTAAAGGAAACCTCTGGCATTCAGATAATTCTTACTTAATTGACTAATTTAAGTTTTTTAATTGCTTTATGATAGCAGTTCTACAAATTTGTAACTGAAATTTATAAAGTAGGCCTTTACTGGCAATAAATAATGTGTTAATACAAATCTAAAATATGTACTTTAATCACTATCACTCTGCATTCAGGGCAAGGCCCATAATTAAAAAAAAAAGTTTTCTTAAATTTGTTTTATGATAGCTGATTCATATCGATGCATATCAATATTCTTATACTTATTATAGTGTGTATATCCGACTGTGTTAGGGGCCGTAGAATGTAATTTGATTCTGTTATTTGTTGTGTCAGAGTCATTTTTCGTTTTCCACATATGTTCTGTGTCAGAACAATGCATTATCAGATGCTTATCACTGATGCATTATCAGATGCATAACACGTGGTATGAACTTGACTGATTTTGATAAGTGGTCGGCGAAACAGAAATGTTAAGTGTAGTTATGTGACTCTTGTTTTGCTGACTCAAAAATGGAAAAATATGACACTGAGAAAGAGTCCTCTGTTATCAGGACCCTTCCTTGTACCTTGAAATGCTTTAGGACGCTGTTATACAATTTGCTGGCACTCTCATTGGTGCATGTTGAAGGGTGTCTTACATCATTGCCCGGAGAGCGTCCTGGTAGTCTATTGGGTTCTGGAGAAAAACAGTTACTGCTGTTTTTGTGGCAGTTGTAGTAACAGGAACAGCAGTTGAAGCACTAGCATTATAATGGTAGGAGGAGTTTTAGTTTTCCTTTAAATTAAAGTGAAAAACCCAATTAACTCTCCTATTATGTTTGGGGTCAATCTGACCCCATTCAGCATTTGACATCTCTTAAAAACCAGTTAACCCTTTTTCATATTGATACTGTATGATTTTTTTTTATTTAATAGTAAAAATGCAATAACAAAACAATAAAAGCCTGTACCAACTTTGCATATAGATGTGTTGTACTTGTTCTGCTGTGCGCTGTCCCCAAATCAAACTCTAGAATCTAGGCTACAATGTCTGTCATTTCTTCAATTAAAGAGATAAATTGGCAAGAGGCACATGTTTTTATATACAGTATGAATATAAGGCACAATTCCTTACACCAACTTCAGTGGTGACCCCATGTCTCAGCTGTCTCACCGTGTTATCTTACAGGTATTTCTGTTACCAACCGTTCTGTACCTATGTTGTTTTAATGAATAAGGTAACATAATATTATCATTTAATATATAATATCGTTGCAAAAGCTGTGCAGGGTTTGCCCTCTGTCCTCGGTGTTGGAAAAGGTTTAATGACCTGGGGACTATGACACTCGCTGTAGGGAGTGTTATCACAGTCCATCAGTGGCTCCTCGGCCTTCAGTGGCTCACTCACCAGTGGTGTCCTGTCACTCAATCCTGCACAGTGCAGGTGTTGGTGACAAATTGCTTGGTCGTGTCATACTCACGGTGGTGTAGAAATAGTCGTCAGGCGCACGTGTATTTCAGCATTTATTGCCAGTCCCCGGAGAAATATGAATAGCTTGGCCTTATTGTGGTAATATGGAGCACCCAGCACAGACAGAACACCTAGCTCTTTGTAAACAACCTCAGGACATACACAGTCACAGTACTGTCTGAGTTCATGCATAGTACTGTTGCTCCAGGGAGGACTGTGCCCTGCCTAGTCTAATCAACTGTAAGTGGCCTTGGAATGAAAGCGTCAGCCGAATAAAGGTAATGTAAATGTAATGTAACTACAGTTGGACTTGCCGTGGAGATGGGGAAGATCGTGATGTCAAATCATCATCTCTGAACACATACTGCGGCATATCCCTATCAATGTCAGATGTTCCTTTATGAGTATGTACCTTGGTCACTTTATCAGGATCACATTCGGGTGCATGCGTGTGTTTGCTCGCTCTGTGTGGGGCTTCAGTTTATTGCATGTGTAAATACAGTACCTGTTACACATGCACGTATTACGGTAAAATCTCAATGATGGGAAAGTGGAATAGCCGCAGGTGGGGTCAGGTTAGGTCTAACCAGTATCCTCCTTGACTACAGTTACCGTCTGCTGATGTCATAGACAGGCCTATCGATGACATGAGCAGTGTGTGTAAATGGTTGCTAATGTGCTAGCCGACTAAAGACTCAGAAACATGGCTGCGGTTGAATTGGTTTCACTTCAGTCGATTGATATTAATGCATTTTGTGGAGCGGCATACAGTGATGCAGTGGATAGCGTTGTCACCTCACAGCTAGAAGGTGCTGGGTTCTTGTGGAGTTAGCATGTTTTCCCATCTATCCACGTTCCTCCTTGTGCGCTGGTTTCCTCCCACAGTCCAAAGACAGGCAGGTTAAGCTAATTGGAAAGCCTGTAGTCCTTCCTCTTGCCCAGTGCATGTTGGGATATGCAACAGCCCTGCATTTAAGCTAAAGCAAATATAGCATGTCTGCATATTTGTGTTTGTTTAAAACATTGTTTGTAACATGGAGAGCAAACAAGGAGAAGAGAGATAGATTAAATTTCATCACAGAACTGTCATTTTCTCAATAGGCTGTTACACCTGCATTGCTCTCCACCTGTTCTGCCTCAAAGCTGGGCCTGTTGATATTGACATTGTTTATTTAAACTTTATAACATTTTACATTACCTTTACTTCAAAAGGAACTTTGGCAAAATAAATGGGAAATAAATGGGTCAATTGCCGCATGCTAGAACACATAAATGTGCTATGACCGGAGCAGCTAATCCTTATTTCACAGATCCGGAAAGTTCTGTGGGCTAGGGATTTAAACCTGAGGATTTTGTTTTTCCTCCTTTGGTTTAACCTCTGCCGGGACTTGTGTTAAAGAGGAAAGATGCTTGATATCGGTAGGATAGGTGCAGTTTAAACTCTGCCGGGACTTGTGTTAAAGAGGAAAGATGCTTGATATTGATAGGATAGGTGCAGTTTAAACTCTGCCGGGACTTCTGTTAAAGAGGAAAGATGGTTGATATCGGTAGGATAGGTGCAGTTTAAACTCTGCCGGGACTTGTGTTAAAGAGGAAAGATGGTTGATTTCGGTAGGGTAGGTGAGGCAGTGAGGTCATTCCCTGCTGTAATATTTGCCATGAGATCATGTGACCAGCGTCTCCTGGGTTCCTTTGGCCTCATGTGACACAGAATATGGGAGCGAGCTTCTCACAGTGTCATGCTCCGGTGACCTGGCAGGCATGAGACCGATGATGGTTTGTATGGCAGCGCTTTGTCTGTCCCTGTTAGTGTGCGGATGTGTGCCATGTACCGTAAGAACTGGAGTCTGGCTTTGCTACCCGTGACTGAAGAAAAACGGACCAAATTATATTCTTCAGAATGGGTCATTCCGTGAAAAATCGATGAGAGGTGTTTTTGCTCAAAGTTTGTGTAAATGTTCTTTACATATTCAATAGGGAACATGCAAAAAAATTGAGCCTCATTGGATATGCCGTTCAGGAGATATTGGCTCTTTAAATAAGGGAGGAGGGTAGTGATTTTTGCGATTTTGGAGCCTCATATCTTTAGCATTAAAGCAGGGAAAACTCTGAAGATTTGTATATGTACATGAACGCACGCGCGCACACGCACGTGCGCACACACACATACAACACACACACTGCACAGTCGATTATGGCAGCACAGAAAGATTGTGTGTTCCCTATTGGCCAGCGGAGGCAGTATTGGGTGATACAATGGTAGACAGAAGTCTCCCTGAGTGCTATTGGCCAATTACGTGTGTCCTTTTGCAAACCCCTGAAAACCTTGTGGGAAAGGGAGAAAGACAAGTCCACTGCTGTTTCAGCAAGTTGGAAGTCTGAGAAACTAGTGATGGGCTGACAGATGTAGAATTATTTAATGTGACATCGGGCTGGGGGTGGCCACTGGTCACGGGGTGGACAGACAAGCCGAAATCAAAAGAATGGATGATTGGCTTACTGCCTTTTATGAACAAAAATAACACAAACAGTATTTTAAATCAAAGGCCAATCTGGCAACCCAAATGCATCACTACTGTAAATTAAATCAACAAGAGAACCAATAATGCCCTCACAAAACTCTTACAGCCCCCATGACCACACAAACAACTAGCCCAAGTGTCTCTTCTTCCCTGGCCTGAAAACCAGACCTCTTTTATAGCCCAATAACGCAGTAATGGACCACAGCTACAGTGATAACAATCAATCACAGCTGTGGCCATACCTGTCTGAAGGGCCGGTGCTGCCACCTGGTGGACAGCACCTTAATATTCCCATCTGCGTGCCACGTGAAGGAAAGGGTCGTGGAGGTATTGAGGGAGGACGGGAGGCTCAAAAATAGGGAGGGTATATGAAGAAGAAGGAAGATGAGGAATTGTGGATTCTTCACAGTGGGTCTATTTGTGAGGTGCAATGAAGGCTCTGTGATGGTGTGTATAACACATATACCGTCTTTGTTTCTGACGGGTGGATGTTACAAACCATTTATCTAACTCGTATACCTTTTGTTTCTGATGGGTGGATGTTACAAACCATTTATCTAACTCGTATACCTTTTGTTTCTGACAGGTGGATGTTATAAACCATGAATCTCATGGGATCCCCAAAGAGGGAGACAAAGTGAGTGCCCCCCCCCCCCCTCTCCCTCTCTCTCAGCCTCTATGTCTCTCTCTCTTTCTCTCTCTCTGCATCTATGTCTCTCTCTCTCTCTCTCTCTCTCTGCCTCTGTCTCTCTCTCTCTCTCTCTCTCTCATACTCTCACACACACGCATATGCACACACATGGACATATAAAGACACAGACACAAACACACATCCCAGTGGAGTGGTACACTCACACTCACACACACACACACACACACACGCATGCACACACACACACCCACACACACGCACACACACACACACACACACACACACACCTACGCGCTCCCCGGGCGTGGTGCAGTGCCGTGTGGCACGGTGTGTTTTCGGGACGACAGAGCCGCTCTGTTGGGGAATGTTTGCTTTGCCTGGCCCTCTGACAGCATCCCGCCCTCCCTCAGCTGTCTCTCTCTCCCTCTCGCCCTCCCTCTCTCCCTCTCTCCCTCTCTCTCCCTCTCTCCCTCCCTCTCTCTCTCTCGCCCTCTCGCCCCGTGTCACACCGCCGTGCGCGTAGCGTAACGCAGAGCGGGAGAGCGACGGGGAAAGATGAAGGGCCGGCAGCGTAACCCTGCCTCTTCTTCCTCTGCTTACAGTGGGGTGGCCCGCTCCGACAGCAAGCTGAGCGCCAAGGCCCTGTACGGTAAGCTGAGCGCCTGTGCGTCTGCGTCTGCGTCTGCGTCTGCGTCTGCGTGCACGAGGGAGAGCGAGGGAGAGCGAGGAGGGAGAGAAAGTGACACTTGGAGGGTGTGTGTGTCAGTGTGAGCCTGTTTGGGTCGCTGTGTGAAAGTTTACATACTGGTGTACATGCTCGTATATGTATGTCCTATGTGCTCTGTCTTACTGTAGGACTAATGTGTGTGGGTTACGTGTTATATACTGTGTAATGTACAGTACTGATTGAATGTAAGATGTTAGAGGGAATGAAAGTTGAGGTAGACGTGTCACCTGTTCACCTATCATTAGCACAATTGTGAAGAATCAAAAGCAATTGCCGATTTGCAAATCAAATGAACGTGCCCGGAAATCCAGCCCTCTCGGTGTTATGACTATCAAGATGGGCTGAGCTGTTACAACAACCCGATAAGGAGGGACAAAGGTTCCCCAGGGGACCCGGTGACAAATTTACATTTTCTCTGTCTGTCTCTGTCCCTCTACCCTCTCTATCTCTGTGAGTTCAGTCTTCTTCTCTCTTACTCTCGCTAATATTGCATTCACTTTAGGGGAAGTCGCTGTTTATCTCTCTTTCTTTCTGTCTCTCTCTCTCAAGGCCGGTTTATAGTCCAGTGACAGCGTGTCGCTCGACTGAAACCGCAGAACGTTCAAGAACATTCTATTGTGTAGAATGACTATGGTTTTAATTGTTGTTTGCAAAAAGTATATACACATCCAAGTGACAGTTGACACTCCGAGGACAATGGAGGAATCGGCAGTTTGACGACATGACACTCTGTCACTGGACTATGAACTGACCTTCACACGCACACACACACACCATTTAAGTATCACGTTGGTTGCTGGGTTTCTGTTCATATTTGTGTAGGTTGTGAGTGTTTCAGACCTGTTTTGGATCAGTGGCTGTTGAACATGAATGAGTGTGAGTGGAGGTAGGGCCAGGGTGCGCTGTGAAGTGCACTGTGTCACATTCTTGATAAAATTCCTTACGTAAATAAAGTTTGGTAACGTTTTTATTATTCTGGAACCTCCGCTGGACTGGAAGATGAAGGGTTGGGCCCGTGGCCGTCTCATGGGGTCAGCGGGTTCAGATTTATTTGTACTTGAATGGAATATTTAGTGTACATGATTTGCTAAGTATAGTTTCTGTGTGTGTGTGTGTGTGTGCGTGTGTGTACAACGTCCATAATTGTACTTGCAATGAGGCAGTCGGGGCGTGTACATCATTCACTACTATGCGGTCGGAAAAGGGTGTGTACAACGGCATCCTGCAGGTAATGAAAGGCCTATTCAGAGAGAGATAGACAGCTGAGCGAGGGAGAGAAAGAGAGTGGAGGAGAGAGAGAGAGATAGAGAGCTGAGAGAGGGAGAGAGAAGGAGAGAGGAGGAGAGACAGAGATAGAGAGCTGAGAGAGGGAGAGAGGAGGAGAGAGAGAGATAGAGAGCTGAGAGAGGGAGAGAGGAGGAGAGACAGAGAGAGAGATAGAGAGCTGAGAGGGAGAGAGGGAGATGAGGAGAGAAAGAGAGAGATTTAAAAACACCTTTATTGAGACAGTTAAAAAATGGAACCAACAACAAAACACACCACACAAACGACCCCCCACAGACACCCTGCCGTGGGATAGATAGCTGAGAGTGAGAGAGAAAGAGGGAGAGAGCGAGGTAGAGAGAGAGAAAGGGAGGAAGCCTGAGACAGAAAGAGAGAGAGGGAGAGGGAGAGAAGGGGGGAGAGAGACAGAAAGAGAGGGAGAGGGAGAGAAGGGGGGAGAGAGACAGAAAGAGAGAGGGAGAGAGAGAGAGAGAGATGGAGGGGGGAGAGGGACAGAAAGAGAGAGAGAGAGAGAGAGAGAGAGAGAGAGAGGGATATTCTGGGTGGGGCTGGCTGGCCACAGACTCTGGTTGTTAGAGCCCCTCCCCTCGGTCACCGGCCCGCAGACAGGAACTCCCCGGGCCCCTCCCTCCAGCACAGACCAGCTCTGTGCTCTCCTCCTTCCTGCACCTCTCCCTCTTTTTCCAAATTCAAACACGAATCACTGGCCTCTATTCATAAAGAATTGCGCACATTTATAATTCTACGTATTTTGGGAGAAAAATACTTTGGCACACCTACTGTGACAGGTGGATGAGAGAATATAAGTGTTAAATAAATATGAATTTAAGTGTAATGCGCCATTCGACAGTACATAAGAAGAGTTTGTAACACAAGATTCTTCTTGAGAAGTATAAGTATCTATTAAATATAAGTGGAGTCCCATTTAAATGTCTCTCCGAGGAAAGAATTTATTAATGATACAACATTTCAGACTTCTTGACCTTCATAAGATACCTTTCTTAAGTGAGACATTGGGTGGGACTCCACCTAGATTTAATAGATGCTTATACTTGCCAAGCAGAATCCCAAAAGCTTTGGTTAAGCACAGTAGAGCAGTTCCCACCTGCCACCACGTCATGTCCTGTCCTGTAACAAGTGTAGACCTGATATCGTTTCACAGTAAATGGTTGGCATTTATATAGGACCTTTATCCAATGCACTATACAATTGATGCTTTTTAATTCACCCATTCATACGCACAATCACATACCAACGGTGATTGGCCACCATGCAAGGCACCAACCAGCATGCCAGGAGCATTTAGGGGGTTAGGTGTCTTGCTCAGGGACACTTCGACACATCCAGGGTGAGATTGAACCA
Organism: Conger conger; assembly: GCF_963514075.1. Lineage (NCBI taxonomy): Eukaryota > Metazoa > Chordata > Actinopteri > Anguilliformes > Congridae > Conger > Conger conger. The sequence continues at coordinate 51,294,849 of NC_083765.1, read as the reverse complement.
GCAACCCTCTGACTGCCAGGCGACTGCTCTTACCTCCTGAGCTAATGTCGCCCCAATACAGTATTGTATATTTTCTCATAGTTGTCTAATAGTAACTGAAAAAGCCATAATGAGTTCTACACCAGTCATGTTACGTTCAGTTTATCTCTCTTCTCCCTTGTGGATTCAGGTAATTAGGACGTATTTGCTTGTTTGTTTTAATCTCTTCAGTTGGTAAGGTACTGGAAATGCTTTATTAACAAAGGCTCTCATTCACAGAATGTATCTTATTCACACATTTGCATCAGACCATGGTCGAATACGTAATAATTGTTTTGGATTCAAATGCCTTTCTACGCATTACTGAGCTTGTCTGGTATATTGGAAATACTCTAAAAAAGTGCAAATCCAGCCTTCTGATGCCGTTGGTTGACTCAATTGCACCTGGCAAGATCAATCCAAGTAGTATTTGTATTTGTATTTGAATCCAAAACAATTACATACAGCATTTGACCCAGGTCTGGTTTGCATGGATTCATATCATCGGTCCTTTGTTATACCTGCTTCTCTTCAGATTGCTTAATAGTCACAATTCATTTCATAGCACCCTGCCACTGTTAGCATAGCAATAATTATTTCTTTGATAACATGACATATGCGCAATGTTACTGATGCAAAGGTTTCAAATATGAATGTGAAAGTTATTTTAATGTGATCATTGAAAGAATGTACAGCGTCTTACTCCAGTGTACATCAGCAGATTGACAGCTGTAAAACACAGACTCCTGGTTTGTAAGCCAGTCTGTGCCACACTATTCCCAGGGTGCTGGTATGGCAGAGCTGTGGAACAGAAACTGCCTATTGTGTGTGGAGGTGTCCCTGAGCAGGACACCTAACCCCCAGTTGCTCCCAAGGCCCAGTTGGTGTCTTGCATGGCAGCCGGTCGCCGTTGATGTGAGTGTGTGTGTGTGTGTGTGTGTGTGTGTGTGAGTGTGTGTGAATGGGTGAGTGTGAGGCATAAATTGTAAAGCTCTTTGGATGAACGTGTCATATAAAGTCCATTTTCCGTTTACCAGCAATTCTCCCAGTAATTAGGATGCTTTGTAGAGGACACTGTGGACTGATGTGGCTGTTGATCTTTTCCCATTAGCTTTCATTGACGAATAGTGTAACATGCCAAGGTGACATGTAAGATTGAATTCTGATAAAATCTAAACGTGGGGTGCCAGCATTTCAACTTTACAAGTTACAAGTTTGCTCCTTTACAAATACATGGCTGTATTGTTTGAAATGGTGAATAGAAGGACAATAGCGTACAATATCCTTTTGAATTGTTGCTATTATGAGGGACTATGGTTTCTAAGTGACTGTACAGTCATGAAATAATGCTATTCATTCAGACAAAAGTTAGAGTTACAGTAATGCGGAAAAACTGGACATATACAAACTTAAAGGGATGGTTTAGTCTTTTAATATTGTTTCTTTTTCAAAGCGTGTTTTTGATTGGCTCAGATAGTTTTTTTGAATTTGATGGAGGATCTTTTTTGAAGTTTATGATGACCTGCCAGCTTTATAACAGCTGGTACTGGGGCTTTGATGAGTTTGAATGATGTGATTTAAAGCAATAAAACTCAAACTCCCATTATACCAGCAATCTATATGTAAAATATTTTTCATTGCATAGAGAAAGTGCACAGATAAATTGTCTTGGCCAATTGGAAATATTTTCTGTTAGCTCCAGAAGGTGAACCATCCCTTTAGCAATGGTTGTGGTGTGACATTGTGTGACAGATGGTCACTGACACTGTGGGGTGGCCAGTCCCAACATGTTCACTGGCCCAGGCTGTGAGACGTGTGTGTGGACTGGCGCTTGTGTGTGTTTCTGTACGCCTACGTGAGCGTGTCTGGAGGGAAGGTGTTCAACATAATGTTTAACACTCCTTGTTGTAGAGTAAAAACCCCAAAGTTCAGGTCAATAACATTTTATTAATACAGCAAAAATAGTCTTCATTACAGTATGAATTATACCGGGTAAAAGCCACCGTATCCATTGGGGCGACATTAGCTCAGGCGGTAAGAGCAGTCGTCTGGCAGTCGGAGGGTTGCCGGTTCGATTGTCGAAATGTCCCTGAGCAAGACACCTAACCCCTAAATGCTCCTGACGAGCTGGTTAGTGCCTTGCTGTGTGAGTGTGCAACACAGCACTTTTTATAAAGCCGCTATATACATGCCAACCATTTACCATTATATCCAGTGTTGTCGGTGCAGTGAAGGTTTGTCTTCGTGTTGAGATCACTTTCCTTTTGCATGCAAAGTTCACACAATCGCTCATCTGGCACTGTTCCGCAGACTATGCAAAGTCTCTTCCGGGCTCCGAGGCCGCCCCCGATATGAGTCCGATTGGGTCGGGAGGCCGGGGGGTGAGGACTCATCTCATACCGTACGGAGGGCACTGTGCCCTGAGCTGCGGAGGAGAGAAACAGAGAAGGAGAGCAGAAGGGAGAGCCTGAGGTACACTGTCCATGTGCATAAGAGAGGGACTCATCACGCTGCTGCTTGTTGTTTTCTGCTGGACTAGCTGGTAGGACATTCACTTCGTGGAAGTGCTAAAACTTCCTGCGGGAATGTGCATTTTGCATTCATGATTTGTGTCCATCACTGTCTCTAAATTAGATTTTGTCTGCTTTCGTTTCTGGCTGTCCACTTGTGTGTACACCGTGAATTTGCTTATTTGTGTGGGGTTTTTTTTGTTGTTGTTATCAGATTCTTACTCTGGGAACCTCTGGGTAAGACTGTGGGAAGTGAGCGTGATTCTTGTAGAGGCAGTGAAAGGTTAAGACCAGGTGTTTCTGTTGGCAGGAGTTCTTCCCGAGTGAGAGAGCCCAGGAATGCTAACAGAACGGCGTGATAATTGTTTTGGAAAGTTCCAGAGTTTGTGGCTCAAGTCCTCACACTGGTCAGCTGTTGAGGAGCGTACCTGCTCTCGGTGACTGTGTGCGGCCGCACGCACAAAGCTCAGCTTCTTGTTTGTGATGTAGGTCAATGAGACGCACAATGCGGGTTTAATCTTCGGCCAGCTCTGGAGAAAAAAGAACACGGACAATGAGAGCTGACAGGGAGCGGTTAGCGGGGAAAACAGGCCGGTGTTTGTGTTACACTTAAGTGTTCTGAACCACTGAACCAGGTAATGGGGTTTTTCTACAAGTCGGTGGAAAGGGACGGTTCACTTTTCAGCAAAAAATGGGGTTTACGCCACAAAGGCCAGCGAGACTGGTTGTGTAGTGTCTCCTTCGAGAACTTTGGCTCGGTTTAATGTGGCTGTACGGCTAACTTCGATCTTAGTAGACCATGGAATAGCACAGTTTTCACTTAACCATTGGGTGGATTTTGATGTATTTGGAGTCATTGTCCTACTGGACCATCTACCTACCACCAAGCGTCCTAGTGGAGACAACCAGATTTTCTGCCAAAATCTCCTGGTACTTTATTGAATTCATTGTGCTATTGATCTTGAATAGCGCCCCTGCACCACTGGCAGCAAAACATTTAAAAACACTTTCTCTTTTTTGCATTCCTCTTTTTCCATCAAACATATCGATGGTGTTGTATGGCCAAACTCATCTGACCACTCTCTTCCAGTTATAATTCCAATGTGGTTTGGCAAACATAAGATGCTTGGTTTAGTTTATTGTGCTCAGTAAGGGCTGTCTTTGTGCCCCCCTTCCAAAGAGTTTGGTGGTATGAAGGTGCCATTTAATGTTTTTTTTTTTTTTTTACTTTCTGCCAAGTTTGCAACCATTCCATCTGTTTTAAAACATTTTTTATTATTGCTTGTACAGTGCTCGTACAAGTGGTTTGTTTAAGTGTTTATGTAGTATTTTGTCTCTTCTGAATTGACAGTTCTTGCACTTCATCATCATCATGCTGATTGATGATGAAGGGATTTTGCATGCTTGCTACATACGTTTTTACTTAAGTTCTTACTTAATTTACTCATCAGACTATCAGTAAGTAAATCCAAGCAAAAAAAATATTTTTTATTCAGTTTTTATTTTATTTACCAGTAGGGGCTTATCCAGTCTTAAATTTCCTGATCAACGCCGTATTTAGCAAGTTTGCAAAGCATCTAGGAGAGTGTGATGTCACTGTGATGTCACATGGTTGCTCGCCGTTGCTGAATTACAAGTGTCAATCTGACGAGATGCTTAGTGCCTTGCATGGCAGCCAATTGCCATTGGTGTGTGAGTGTGTGTATGAATGGGTGAATGAGAAGCATCAATTGTACAGTGCTTTGGATAAAGGTATCATACCAAAGTATATCGTGAAATGGTACATATTGATCCTGAATATTCCTAAAGCGAAGAAATAGAATATGAGTCGGGTAGTGCTTCGGACAGCGAATTAAACTCGACTCAAAATTACGTGACTTGCACAGGGAGTGCAGATGGGTGCCATGGTGCTTCTTGTTTACTGTTCCGACAGAAGTTGAAAGTGTTTGTTGCCAGGAACCACACTTTCTTTCAAACACAATTGGAGGTTAGAAAAGCTGTCATTCGATTCAAAGGTCTTGATAATGTCTTGATCGCTTTCTGAAACACTACCCAACTTGTATTGTATTTCTTCTCTTGAAGACTATTCAGGCTCAAACTGGTTTGGTAAATATGTGCCATTTCACATCAGCTATGTAAGACACCCACAAGACATTTGCAAAGAGCAGTGCGGTAGGTTTTTTGAAAAGTCCCTAACCCTGCCCCCAGAGCCCAATTCCCCGTCCCCCTCTGCCTCCGGTGGTCCGCTCTCTGTGTTAACATTTAGCAACATCACCCGATAATTACGCAAAAACATTCTTCACGTCACGTGGGAAATGCTTTTACAAACAGCTAAGAAAAATATCAGTGCAAACTTCTACCAAAATTGTAATTGTTTTCCTTGGATCAGTATGGAACACAAAAAATCGAAAGCTCCAGGATCATATGAAAAGCTCAAAAACACAATATACAATAAATATACAAAAAATACGCAAAATACACTTTAATTTCACTCTGGCCTCAGCACGAGAGTCATGTGACAGGGCGGAGTCAATGGAAGCCCAGCCCTCCCACTTCGATGGGCCCGCCCTCGGACCGGGACCGGGACAGACCGAGCCAAACTAGCCCAGGCAGGAAGCTCGAGGCACAGCTGTTCGGGGCGGCCCCTGGCGTAAGTTCCTACTGCTTCTTGGAGAGATGCGGCCGGACCTCCAGCCAAATCCCCGGCCCGCTCCGCCGGCTGAGGGTGGCGAGCTCGCGGTGGGAGCGCGCGCGGGGGTACCGGCGCAAGCTGTTGGGACGCGGCGATCCGATGAGTGCAAACGTCAGTCATTAATAAGAAATGGGGCTGGCTTGACTTTCACAAAGGCACCTGCTGACACACTTATGTTTCACCTTCCTGGAAGGCTGTAGGCGGGTAGGGAGGGAAGGAAACAACAAATGATCCGCGTCTTGCAAATGGACAGAGGGAGAAAGAGAGAAAGAGAGAGAGAGAGGGGGGCGGGTGGGAGGGAGGAGGCCTTTGTTCCTCTCCGGAGGCAGAAGGTGAAGGAGGGTGGGGGAGCAGAGGTATGGATTACTCTGCCCTGTGAGACAGAAAAAGTCAGAGATGCAGAAAAAAAACAAGCATGAGACCAGTAGAGGCAGGGGGTCTGGGAACAGGTGATATAGGAAAGAAATGAACAAGACTGATGAACGACATCGGAATTAGAGACAAATCTTTAAGGGGAGCTTTCAACAGTTGTTAGCTGTTGCCTCTTTAAGTCAGTCATTGAATGTCTTTTTTACCCAGTTTCTATCCCCACTTTCTTCTTTATTACTACCAATCTCGAACACTGCCATTGCACTGCTCCAGAATGTTCCGTTGGATGCAGATTGGGTGAATGACTTGGCCAGTCAAGAATTTTTTTCCATTTTTCGCTTTGAAAAACTCCTTTTTGTTGCTTTAGTTGTATGTTTGCGATCACTGTCTTGCTGTAGGATGAAGTGCTGTTCAATGAGTTGGAGGGACTCTCTTGAACCTGATAAGAGCTGATATGATGCTCCTGTACACTTTAGGATTAATTCTGCTGCATGAGCAGTTACGTCATCAATGAAGACAAGTCAAAAACCATAACACCCCCACCGCCTTGCTTCACAGCTTGTTCTTCTGCAGTGTCTTTCGGCATCTACACTTTGCTCCTGCCATCACTCTGATACGAGTGAATCTCAGTCTCATCTACCCACAAGACATTTCCCCAGAACTATGCAGGCTATTTTAGCTACTTCTTAGCAAACTGTACCCTGGCCATCCTGTTTTTGTGGCTAGCTAGTAGTTTGCATCTTGCAGTTTCGCCTCCGTTTGTGTAGTCTTCTGCAGACTGTAGTCTATGACACATCCACACCTGCCTCCTGAAAACTGTTTCTGATCTGTTAACCAACTGTTTCAAGGTTTTTCTTCACTGTGCAGAAGGTCATCAAATGAAGAGGTCTTCTTCCTTGGTCTGCTAGGTCCATTTTGATTACTGAGCTTACCACTGCTCTCCTTTTTCTTAATCCGTCCATTCTTTCTTTTACCTGCTTATTCCTGGTCAGGGGTGCTGGGGTCTATCCCAGCATACATTGGGTGAGAGGGATGAACACACTCTGGACAGGCTGCCAATTCTTGGCAGGGCACACACACACACCATTAACTCCCACACTCATACCTAAGGACAATTTAGACTCTCCAATTAACCTAACCTGTTTGTGGGAGGAAACCTGAGTACCCACCCGGTGGAACGGGGAGAACATGCAAACTCCACACAGAGAGGCCCGAGGCAGGATAGGAACCCAGGACCTTTCTGCTGTGAGGTGACAGTGCTACCCACTGCCCCACAGCACACCACCTCTTTCTTCTTCATGATGTTTGATTATGGTACGCCTTAGGTTTAGCCTATGACTCAGACTGTTTTTGTTCTTATTTGGCCCCCTTTAAGCACATCACACTTTAAGTTAGTAAGCATGTCAGTAGACAAGCTACTTCGCCGTCTCTTCGCTGATCCTCTTCGTCGAACTAAAAGCTCATTCCACGGTTGCAGGGGCTACAGGGGGGACCAGCACACTGCAGCCTCAGTGACCATCAGCAGGTTCTTCTACTGCTCGCTGTGACCAGGATTCACAGATAAATCAGGGGATATCTTTCCTCGCTGTGACTGTGCTAGGGACTTAAGCAATCTTTTGTAGAGGGCCCTTACACAAATCTGGCTCTGTTCCTTTCACTGTCACCAGCAAAAAGTTATCAGTCACATGCTTAAGGTGATCTGATCCAAAGGTGTCCGAAGGTTGTTTATGTAACTCAGATACAGGACTGGTAGAAATTATGCATTCATAAACAGTTTGATGATTAATGCAATATTCTGCAACAGTTTCACTTTTGGACATAACATATGTAATATGTAATGAATGTAATATCGACATAAAACTAAAAAACAAATTACACCTTCCTGTATGTAGGTTATTACATATCTAAATAATTGAGCCGTGTAATGTGTCTTAGTGTTGGAAATGTTATAATCAGCTTGAAAGTGTATTTCTTTGTCCAGTATTTTTCAACATAAAATGAAATAAAAGGCAATAAAAACTGTTCAACAGTCTCAAATGACCGATTGTCGTATAATGTCATTAGCCAACCAGTCGTGGTGAAGATGATAACATTTTCTAATACATTTTTACAGATGAATTTGGCCGTGGGAAACATCAATAGAAGTAAGGGCACTGATAGCCAAAAAGTTTTAAGAGTACGGTACTAAAACTCTTCTTAAAGCGCAGGGTTTCAATAATTTGTGCCAGTATTGTACGTTATATAATGCAAACCAAGTGCTGCATATCAGACATTTCAGCTTCTGGAATAAAAATTGATATTTTTTCTGTTATTTTTATTTTGCCTCGTCCTCTGCTGTCTGTCTCTCTCGCTCACGCAATTCTATTCCGGTTCAAAACTGTAAGTTTGTTTTTCTTCGTCAAAATCGAAAAGTTAATTCTCTAACTCGGCAAAGTCAGAGCTGTCCGTCATATTGGTCAGGCTAGTTAGGTTAGGTTACATGATATCTGTATGCTAAGGTTACTGTATTTTTGTGGGAGTGTCATGTCATCGCCTGGATGGGTGGCCGTCCATAGACCAATCTGCGTTCAAGGGTGGAGTTACCTTACCTTACCCATTACCTTCTGGGAAACAGGCTGGAGATTCAAGCTAAACACTTCCAGTGATATCACTAGACGTGTTTGCCCTTCAAAGTTTTGCCCGATATTTAGGAAATGGCTACACTAAGGATTAAATATTTAAGCATTTAATCCAAATAATCTCAATTGAAACGAGTGTGACAGTGCTCCTTTAATTTTGTGTTGAGGTTGTTCTTTCTGGTCTCTGGCCATTCTATCTGAAATATTTCTTGGTCAACTTTGCCTTGACTTCAACCATTTATCTTCCATTTTCTAATGATGCTTCTGACAGTGGAACCATCTTCATTCTGAAATCCTTGGACAACTGTTTAGAGGAACTGTTTTGTTAACACCAGACAGAACAGCCACGGCAGTTGGATACTTTAGGAGGCATTGAGTTACTTTTTAAAGAGTAATCCAAAAGGGTTCCTGAAAGCACAAGGCCCTTTTCCTTTTTTTTGTAATTTATCAACAGTGTGTATAAAAATGAAAATAAATAGTATTCTAAAAAGCTTGCTTTAAAATTAGCAGAAAGGTCTGATCTTTAACTGTGTACCATTTGGAGTGCGGGTTTGCTTTCGATCACATACAGATTAATTGAAACCAGGGGTGCCCACATTTTTGCACCCGCCTGAGGTTGGAGGCTAGTGCTGGTGTGTGTCTGCATGCAGGCGTACGTGTGTGTGTGAGTGCCCCTCCAGCTAAACCCACGGGGGGTAAATGTGTCTATTGTGTCTAGTCCTGTTTTGTGAAGGAACTGGCTCCGCCAATTAAATTGGCTTGGTTACAGTCAGTATCCAGGAAGTTACTCGATGAGCTTTTAACAAAAGAAACTAGCTAGACTGAAGCGTGTCAGGTTGTGGTTTCTATAAAGTCATTCAGTGCATGGCGACAGTGCTTGGGGGTGAGAGACAACATGTTTACTCTTTGCTTGTTTGTGAAGGTAACTCTCACATCTAGCCCTGTTGTGCCTATTGGAGCACAAATTCTGCAGCTGATACTGGTCCAGACTTTTAGGAGAGACTATCCTTGCCTTTGTAGTCTACCCACCCTGCATTTATCCATATGACCCGCAGTAGAAAACAGTAGTATACTTATTTTTACTAAGTTCTTATGCAAAAATGGCCAATGAATGTTAAGGTCGAGTCAAGTCACATAGATTTGTGTAGCCCCTTTTCTGACAAAGTAAGCACAAACTGCTTAACAGACATTAACATGTACAGATACGTAAAGAAATACCCATGTGTACAGTTGAGTATAAAAACAAATAAAAACAAAGTTTATTATGTTTAAAAATAATTTTAAAACACACATCTAGCCTGAAGAGCAATAGAAAATAAAAAAGTGTCCAAAAGCTTTTTTAAGCTTGGATTTGAAGCTAGCTACAGTTAAGGAAGTACAGTATGAAAGAAAATACTACTCTGCTCATTGTCGGCTTCTGCCATGCCAGGCATTAGCAAGTTTACTGTGCTCCCTTAAGGACGAATACAGAGATAGCATAACCTGGGTCAAATATGCAATTGGTTTCAAATACTTTGATACGTGTTTCTGAGCTTGTCTGGTGTATTGGAACCTATAAAATACTCTGCAAACCATGTTGGTCCCCTTGTTTGGCTCAAGTGCACCAGGCAAGATCAGTCGAGCACAGGAAAGCATTTGAATCCAAAACAATTACGTAATTGGTCAGATCTGCATAACATAACATAACATAGCATAATGATGGGAACAGGCCATTCAGCTCGACAATACTCGCCATGTTCTTACTAATAAGGTGTATTGTCAGGTTCTCTATTTTTCTGTATCTGTTTCTAAGTTCTTATTGTTTTCGTTCCTTCTTTCCCTCTGTGACCACCGTAGTCTGTCTGTCTTATCATGCATTCCCATTCATTCATCCCACCTGCTCTTCATTTAGTGTCTCTGCCTCCCATGCCTTATATGGATTTCCTTCCTGTCTTTCCATCTGGCCTCTCACCTGTTTCTCACTGTCTGTTCAGTTTTGTATTCATACCTGTCCTTTTCAGCTTCTTGTCTTCTCCAGATTCCCGGAGTCTTCCCTTGTATTCTTTTTCACAATTTGTTCTTTTGGCCACCCTGTTTTTCTGTTTGGGTTTTGTTTTTCTGCCTGGTTCTCACTCTTTGGGTTCTTGCCTTTTTGCTTCCCAGTTTTTTGTCTGTTTTTCTGCTCCCTGTTTTTTGTCTGTTTTTCTGCTCCCTGATTTTTGGGATCCTTTGGTTTTTGTTTTTCCACCTGGGTTTGACTGCATTTTGGGTCTTCCCTGTGCTTTTTGTCACCCCTGCGTCTGCGGTTGGTTCCCCCTGCCCGGGTTCCTGACATGTACCTGGTACAGGTTGAGATGTTTTTCCCAGATGAGCATGTATCATAGCTGGTGCTGATGATCTACTGCTCCTTCATCACATTCAGTTCATTGGGGGCTCATATATTATTGTCCCATTGGATTTGGGTGGATCGCTTTAGCTGCAGTTTAGCCATCCTCACTACATTGTGACAAATGTACCAGTTTTTGCTAAACTCCCGCTAACTGCCATACATTTGCAATGCAAAATGTTTTTATTTGCCTGAATAATCGCACTGCACATCACATCTGTTAGCAAGGTATCTAGATGGACTTTGTGTATGAAATGTCTTCTGGGAAGTGTAATAAATACTTGAAATCACCAAACTCCATCTAATCATATTGTGGTTCAATGCTTGGAACACAAACCCAGGAATTGTTTGGATTGACCAAAGTTGGTGTTCCAAGACAATTGATATTTACTATATTGGTAATCAATTTTAAGAAAGGTTGTAAGATTATTATTGTGCTTAAGAAGTTAGTGAAAACGTAACCAAACTAGTTTATTATAACAAGGATTGCTGTCCAATATACAGTATTTATCTCCTGACCTTTTGAACATTTAATCCAGGTGATAAAGTTTTTGTATCTCATCCAATTTTTTATGCCACAGAAATGGCACAATAGTTGTCTGTACTGTCTTCACCATAGCATAGTTTGCAACCAAAACAGCAGTTTTATTCTTGATTATTATTGAGCTGCCAAGTCTACACAGAGGTAAATGTGTGCTGCAGCAGGTTTAGTATTCGGCAATGTGTGGTTGTTTAAAATGCAGGCTATTGTAACTGTTTTCACCTTGATGCATTAAGCAAACTGCCAGACAAGCACTCAAAAGCAACTGCCAGACAAGAGGTGATCTGTTCCCCTTTACAACGCTGCTACAATAATAACTGGGCATTTATTATAACATATAATTTGTTATGACAGGGTTATAATTAATGAAGGTGCTTCATACAAATGTATTCGTACATTAATTCTATAAGCATGCACATCTCAAAATGTGGACATGACTGGGACCTGGATGGTTGGTGGTTATAATCCCTGTGTAGCCACGATCTGCACAGCTGTTGGGCCCTTGAGCAAGGCCCTTAACCCCGCATTGCTCCAGGGAGGATTGGCCCATGCTTAGTGAAATTAACTGTAAATCGCTTCGGATAAAAGCGCCAGCTAAATAGCAAATTATTATTATTCATTATTAAACCTAAGCACGACATTAAGAAAATGTATTTATTTATTTATGTTTGAAATGTTGTATGCGTCATTTGCATTATTGACCCTTTCTTATGTTCTTTGAAATGCTTCTGTGGACAAGAAGGAGGGATTCAGTTTCAAAACAAGGGGAAGCAGGGTGCTTAGTGTGTGTGATAACGGGGCATGCAAAACCAGTCACAGCCTGATCCTAGCCAAACCATTCTCTGTGTGTGTGTGTGCGCACATGTGTGTGTGTGTGTGTGTTTGCGTGTGTGCGTGTTTGTGTGTGTGTGTGTGTCTGTGTGCGGGTTGTGCGTGTTTGTGTGTGTGTGCGTGTGTGTGTGCGTGTGTGCATGTGCATGTGCATGTGTGTGCGTGTGTGTGCGATAATGTGACATGTAAGACCAGTCACAGCCTGAGCTTAGCCAAGCCAAACCATTCTGTTCAGATTCACTTTCACCAGAGAGACTGCAGAGGTGCCTGCCCATGTGTGTGGAGGTGTGTGTGTGTGGGCGCGTGCACCCTCGCGGGTCAGATACCTGCGATCCGCTGCATTTCCTTATTGCCCTGAGTGAGACTTTCTCCTCTGTCTCAGTCTCCTCTCTCCGCTCTCCGCTCTCTGCTCTCGCTGTCAACCGCCAGGAACAACATGTGGGGATCAAGTCAGTGTTTTATGTACAGTATTCATACCTGAGTTTGTGTGTGTGTGTGTGTTAGTGTGTGTGTGTGTGTGTCTGTCTGTGTGTGTGTATGTGTGTGTGTGTGAGACTTACTTCCTCTGATTTTTCTCTCTCCACCTCACAGAGCAGCGAAAGAAATATTCAAACTCCAACGTCATCATGCAGGAGACCTCTCAGTATCACGTGGAGGTGAGACTTTTCTCCTTTTCTCTCTTCTGCAGCTTCTCTCAGTTCAGTGCTGTCCTCTCTCTCACACACTCCATCTCTTTTTATATTTCCTGTGGCTTTCAGTTTTTGTTCCTTCCCGGTTGCCTGTTTGGAAGGGAAGAGAGGCACGGCATGTAAAGCGGGATTGCTTTTTATCTAAACTCAGCCAAAGGCTGACATCTTGGTTAATGTTTGATCGGGTTCGATGTAGTGGCACCGTGTGGTCGAAAGTGCCACCGGGCCAGCTGACGTGCACTGACGCTTCTTTTATGGGGGGGATTGTGTGCTATAAAGTGGTATTTATTCCTGTGGAGACGGGAAGCACTCAGCCGTGCAGGCTGTTCGATGCACTTAATCCACATACGGGCACTTAATAACTGTAAATAATCTGCGTTTGTAAACAGTTACTGAAGCCCTGGCTGAAACGCTCAGTTCTTTATCGGAGGGTTCTTTGCCTTGCGATAACTTTTGCGAGTCAATCTCGGCCAATCCAATCCAATCCGTGCAGTTTCCTTGTTTGATTCATTCTGTTTTTATTTCCCAATTCATTTGACTAAATATGAGATATGTGGTAACACACTTCCCAGTCTGCAAACACGATGTGTTGGCCCAGGCCTGGCCTGAATCCCAGTGAACAGGGATGGGCTGAGCGCATTATGTTTGCAGACTGGGCAGTGTGTTGCCAGATATGAAATGTTACTGATACGTGGTTCATGCATCAGGCAGCATTGCCGTCAGGGTTGCCAGCTCTCACTTTTTGGTGTGAGACCAAAAGAGTTTGATAGGATTTTCATATTGTACTTTCAGAGTACTTTCAGGGTGTCTGTCATTTTTTTATCGATGAAGAACTGCCCTGCATTTCAGTTTTGCTGTGTTAGGATGTGAAAGCTTTGAAGCTACAGTAAATATCGTAAAACTCTACTCTACTCTACGCAGATAGAACCTTATAACGTAAACTCACAGTGTCCGCTTCCACCAGAACAGCGGAGCACTATTACCATGTCACTGTATGCTGAAACGGATCGCGTATGTTTTCACGAAAACGGAAGGAATTATACTTTACCCACACACAAAAAACCAAAGCTGATCTGGAAGTAATTTTTTAGTTATTCCTCATGAATGCTGCACTGTTCGAAACGTGGTGAGATAACTTGGCGGAATTTAGGTGGAATTACGTTAACTCCACGATGTGGAGAAATGTGGACTTGGTTCAGTCAGGATTGTCGCGTCTGATTGGTCGAACTGATATGTCCGGCTGGGACTACAACCAATGATGTCACTATGTGGCCTCTGTGCATGCATGGCCACTAACTAAACATTGGTCATTAGAAGGGGCCCTTTATATTCGCTTTGAAGTTCATGTAATGAGTTACTTGACAGGTGATGGCCATGTTCAGGAGGAAATGGTATCTTTGGATAAAATCTGTAAATCATTAGTCTGTAAATTCTGCAAACTGCAACAGGCATCGTGTGCTTAGAGAGACTAAAAACTAAGTCTTGTTAGTTACTTAATGAAAGTTGAAATAAAAAATATTTTGACTGTGTTTTGTTTATGTGTACCACATAATTTCACATTCTTATAGTTGTAAAGGTGCAGTAGTTATGAACCGTATTGGCACATTCCACTGTTCAGTGTTTACAGTGTTAGATTACAATTTTGTACAATCTCTCTGACAATATTACTCTGATTATCTGTGTAGATAGCTGATATACACTTGGTTAGTAATACCTGCAGTTGGAAATAACTATAATTTATTTTTTAATGTATTTTTAATCTTGTAATGTTGAGCTTCCTGCTTTCTCTTTCTTTCGTTCTTTCTTTCTTCTTTTGGTAACAATGCATAGACACCAAATATGGCAAATACTTCACTTTAGTGGCATTCACATGCAAATGAGTGTCTTAACTGCTGTCTCCTACAATCTAAATAGGAATGTCTGCTTTTATAATCTATCATCTAGTAAATGTCTTCGGTAACACTTTACAATAAGGTTACATGAATTTGCATGCACTAATGTAGCTGTTAAATATCTAACTACTGAAACATTAAGCTGTTCAGCTTTGTTTATGTATTTTTACATCATGAATACATACTGACAACAACATTAGTATTGGAATGAGAGAACCAGTTTGTCTATCTGTTAATGCTTACTAATGCATACTAATTTTATGTTTATCCTATGGCTTGCTAGTGTATAAATATTAATGTGGCTAATACATTAGTTAGGAGTTAAGAAATACATTAACTAATGAAAAGTGAATTTCATTTTCTGCGCTTTAATCCTTTCTTTTATAAAGTGAATTTCATACTTAATTAATGCATTTGTATATCATTAATTTATGTTAAAAACTTCATAAGAACAGAACAGCCCCTCATGCGTATTTTTAGTTATGGATTTGATGCTTTAATCTGTGAAAGAACTTATGCACTTGTAAATTGCTTTGGATTAAAAGCGTCTGCCAAATGACTGAAATGTAAAATGTAAATTAGTTGATGGCAATTCATGTGACCTTATTGTGCTACCATCATGTTCTTCATGTCATAGCCTGCACTATGACACATAGCATGTCGTAGCCTGCACTATGACACATAGCATGTCGTAGCCTGCACTAGGGCACATAGCATGTCGTAGCCTGCACTATGACACATAGCATGTCGTAGCCTGCACTAGGGCACATAGCATGTCGTAGCCTGCACTAGGGCACATAGCATGTCGTAGCCTGCACTATGACACATAGCATATCATAGCCTGCAGTATGGCACATAGCATGTCGTAGCCTGCACTATGACACATAGCATGTTGTAGCCTGCACTAGGGCACATAGCATGTTGTAGCCTGCACTATGACACATAGCATGTCGTAGCCTGCACTATGACACATAGCATATCATAGCCTGCACTATGACACATAGCATGTCGTAGCCTGCACTATGACACATATCATGTCGTAGCCTGCACTATGACACATAGCATATCATAGCCTGCACTATGACACATAGCATGTTGTAGCCTGCACTAGGGCACATAGCATGTTGTAGCCTGCACTATGACACATAGCATGTCGTAGCCTGCACTATGACACATAGCATATCATAGCCTGCACTATGACACATAGCATGTCGTAGCCTGCACTATGGCACATAGCATCTCATAGCCTGCACTATGACACATAGCATGTCGTAGCCTGCACTATGACACATATCATGTCGTAGCCTGCACTAGGGCACATAGCATGTCGTAGCCTGCACTATGACACATAGCATGTCGTAGCCTGCACTAGGGCACATAGCATGTCGTAGCCTGCACTATGACACATAGCATGTCGTAGCCTGCACTATGACACATAGCATGTCGTAGCCTGCACTATGACACATAGCATGTCGTAGCCTGCACTATGACACATAGCATGTCGTAGCCTGCACTATGACACATAGCATGTCGTAGCCTGCACTAGGGCACATAGCATGTCGTAGCCTGCACTATGACACATAGCATGTCGTAGCCTGCACTATGACACATAGCATGTCGTAGCCTGCACTATGACACATAGCATGTCGTAGCCTGCACTAGGGCACATAGCATGTCGTAGCCTGCACTATGACACATAGCATGTCGTAGCCTGCACTATGACACATAGCATGTCGTAGCCTGCTCTTTCCTGTCTTTAATATTCACGACGAGGCACACGCCTCCCCTTGCGGGAGGATAACGCGGTGCCCTCCTCTGCTCCCCCCAGCACCTCTCCACCTTCATGATGGACAAAACCGAGTCGATCGCCACCGTGGACGACGCCATTAAGAAGCTGATCCTTCTGGACTCCAAAGACAAGATCTGGACCCAGGAGATGCTGCTTCAGGTCAGCGACACGGCCATCCGTCTACTGGACTGCGACACGCAGGTAAGTCCCGCCTCCGAGCGGAGAACCGGGCAGCGATAGGCCAAGAGACTGATTGACAGGTTGCTTTAGAGCACTAATGGTGCGGTGTGTTGGGTTATGGCTGCTCCTGTTGCACTGCACTGCTGCTGGCTCTGAGGATGCTAACTGTCCTATTCTGCAGTTACTGCTGCTCTTGTGAAACTTCTTAATGTCCTTGTGGGCTTTGCTTTGTGTATATCATTCTATTGCACTGTGCTTTGTAAAATCTTTTACATTCAGATATAATCCATTGTCAGATTAATCAAATAGGCTCTAGTCCTTATCTTTGTTGTACAAAGCACTTGAAATTGTACTTCCCTCTACGGTCTTTCAGCGCACTTGTTCCTGGTTATGGGTATGCACTTTGTGCTTTGTTGTACGTCGCTCTGGATAAGAGCGTCTGCCAAATGCCAATAATGCGATGTAATGTAATGTAATATAACTCACTTTGGAAAATAGTATCAGCTTAATGAAAGAAAATGCAGTGTAATGACAGCATGCACCTACATCATGAAGCTGGGGCCCTAACCCTGGTCTTGGACAGCTGTAGAATAGCAGGGCTTTCTGAAACTATTGGCCTGGTTTAACTGTGGTTGCAGGTAGTTGTATTGGGAAATGACTGTAGACCTGCCAGTATTGTGGCCTCCCCGGAATGGCTAAACCAGGGTTATGTTGGCTTCTTGGTTCTAGACCAGTTTTGTACAACCGCTCAGTCTAAGTCCTGCAATTCTGGACATGCCTCAGATTTAGGTGTATGATAGTTCATTCTGGAACACCTTAGACATACTGAGATGCAAATGCACCACTCTGTTAAAAATGTTCCTGTTGCGGCTGCCTCTGTGTGCTCATTTAGCAGTGTTCATAAACCGCATATTGAACCAGAATATAGTCGTTGATATGTAAATATTGCCATAGCAGGTTTATATCTCTCTCATTCTCTCTCTCTGTCTCTCTCTCTCTGTCTCTCTCTCTCTGTATCTCTCTCTCTCTGTCTCTCCCTCTCTCTGTCTCTCTCTCGCTCTCTCTCTGTATCTCTTCCTCTCTCTGTCTCTCCCTCTCTCTGTCTCTCTTTCTCTGTATCTCTCTGTCTCTCCCTCTCTCTCTCTCTCTCTCTCTCTCTCTCTCTCTCTCTCAGGAGGAGCTGGAGAACTTCCCTCTCTCCACGGTCCATATGAGCCAGACGGTGCTGAATCAGACCCGCTACCCCTCCGTTCTCCTGCTGGTGTGCCAGGACCACGAGCAGCACCGGCCCGACATCCACTTCTTCCACTGTGACGAGGTGGAGGTGAGGGCCAGCGCAGAACTCGCCTTGTACTGAGTGACCTGGGCCCGATAGAGCTGAGCAGGCTGTAGGATATGCACTGTGCTGGTACATCAAGCCCTGTACTGAGTGACCTGGGCCCGATAGAGCTCAGCGGGCTGTAGGATATGCACTGTGCTGGTACATCAAGCCCTGTACTGAGTGACCTGGGCCCGATAGAGCTGAGCGGGCTGTAGGATATGCACTGTGCTGGTACATCAAGCCCTGTACTGAGTGACCTGGGCCCGATAGAGCTCAGCGGGCTGTAGGATATGCACTGTGCTGGTACATCAATCCCTGTACTGAGTGACCTGGGCCCGATAGAGCTCAGCGGGCTGTAGGATATGCACTGTGCCGGTACATCAAGCCCTGTACTGAGTAACCTGGGCCCGATAGAGCTCAGCGGGCTGTAGGATATGCACTGTGCCGGTACATCAAGCCCCTCCAGCCTGTGCAGAACACTGCAGCCCGCCTGATCACCAGTCAGCCCAGGTCGGCTCATGTCACCCCGCTCCTCATTGGCCTCCCCTGGCTTCCTATTGCCGCACACATCCGATTCAAGGCCCTAGTGTTGGCATTTCAGGCTGCTAAGGGGACTGCCCCACCTTACATATAATCGTTAATCACTCCCTACTCCCCAGCTAGACCACTCCGGTCTGCCAGCTCTGGTCGCCTTATGGGTCCCTCACTATGAGCACCTGGACGGTCGAGCTGCACGTTCACGCCTGTTTTCCGTTCTGGTTCCTCAGTGGTGGAATGACTTGCCTACCACTGTCAGGACAACAGAATCCCTCCCCCTATTTCAATGCAGACTAAAACCACACCTTTTCAAACTATACCTTAGTCCTCCCTCTTGATTTCCCTCCTGATCCCCCCCCCCCTTTCCGATATCCCTCTTGTCTAACCCAAAAAAAATAAATAATTGCACTTACGATGACTGTATTTTTGTTTAGAACAGCCCTTCATGTGTATTTTACAAGTTATGGATTTTAACAAATCAGCAAACAAACATACAAACACGTTTTGGCAGTAAGCCTTCGTCAATGTCTACATTACTGAAACGTGTTCGTCTGTTTGCTGCAATAGATATTTTAAGACTTCTCAACAGAGAGTGCAAATTTTCCTCGATAGTTGATATAGTTGAGCAAGGCCCTTAACCCCACATTGCTCCAGGGCAGATTGGCCCCTGCTTAATCAAGTGTAAGTTGCTTTGGATAAAACTGTCACCCAAATGGCATGTAATACAATATAGTAATACAAGAGTTTTGCTATAGTATGTCTCTCCCATATTGACTATTAAAATCTGAGCTGAGCACGTTTCCTCTTCCTGTGAAACGGAACAACTGCAAAGCGTTTTGTCCCAAATATTATGGTGCGCTAAAATGGGTGGAATATGTATAAAAAGTGCTGTAATTACTGCGTGGTGAAATTGTATAAAAGTTGAAAGTCTGCACTTTAACCACAAGTAAAATACAGAGCCAAATCAGGAAAAATATGTGACTTAATGGAGCTCACTGGTATTTGTTTCTTATCTCAGGAGGGACACAGAATATGCGAGTATCTTACATTATGGAGACCATCTGAACTTTGAACTGGAATGTGCAGTGCACACAAGATAATGTTTGATTGCTGTGGAATGTTTTCTCTCTCTCCTCTGCAGGCTGAAATGGTCCATGAAGACATTGACAGTGCCCTGGGCGACAACAAACATGGCAAGAAGATGCGCCCCCAGACCCTAAAGTAAGCCTTCCCTCCTGAAAAAACATACTTCATGACCAGCTTGGCCATGCTGGTTGACCAGCTCATACCCAGTTAGATCAGCTTTATGACCAGCTTGGTCATGCTGGTTGACCAGATCATACCCAGTTAGACCAGCGTAAGACCAGCTTGGTCATGCTGGTTGACCAGCTCATACCCAGTTAGACCAGTTCATGACCAGCTTGGTCATGCTGGTTGACCAGCTCATACCCAGTTAGACCAGTTTATGACCAGCTTGGCCATGCTGGTTGATCAGCTCATACCCAGTTAGACCAGTTTATGACCAGCTTGGCCATGCTGGTTGACCAGCTCATACCGAGTTAGACCAGTTTATGACCAGCTTGGCCATGCTGGTTGACCAGCTCATACCCAGTTAGACCAGTTTATGACCAGCTTGGCCATACTGGTTGACCAACTCATACCCAGTTAGACCAGTTTATGACCAGCCTCACCAGGTCAATTTTCATGCTGGTCAAGCTGGATTTTACAGCAGTGTTCCCTGCATGGTCTCTCACACTTTTAGCCTCATAGGTTCCATATTGTACTCCTTTTCGGTGTTTTATTTTAGACCCTGATAGATTTTAGCCTATTTTAGCTTCTTATTGGATGCCCAAGTTAAACTTTGCCATTGGACTGGTAGATAACTGGTGGGGAAAAAGATCCTGAAAAAACGTAACACCGTAGCGGAGTCAAATTCGTAGCTACTACATTGGCACCACTGTTTTAAGTACCGAAAACAATCTCTGTCCAGGTCCATTCATAAGCGCCTCTCATAAGCTTTACCAAGACCACGCTGTTTTAGTGACTGTGTCTTTAAGGCTCTTTGATATCATCGAACCTCTGTTCTGATTGGCTGGTTAGCTCAAGCCAACTGAATACCGTCTGTGCCGAGTGCTTGGATTTCTTCCAGCTACAAGGTGGGCCGTGCTGAAGCAAATGAGCACATCGTTGTGATATCACAACGCTACGGAACATTTTAAATTCACATTTTCTTCATACAGATTGTTATTTGGGTACTGTGGATTTTTATATCTTCCCTGTGTTTTTAGAACACCTTCAACTCCTGTATTACATTACATTACATTACATTACATTACATTAATAGCATTTGGTAGACGCTCTTATCCAGAGCGACATACAGTTGATTAGACTAAGCAGGAGACAATCCTCCCCTGCAGGGTTAAGGGCCTTACTCAAGGGCCCGGATCTTATTGTGGCTACACCGGGGATCGAACCACTGACATTGCGGGTCCCAGTCATGTACCTTAACCACTACACTACAGGCCGCCCTATCCACATGGCAAGGGAAATTTTTTATATAGTGATTTTTTACTATATGGTTCACCTTTAAGTTTCATTGTGATAAAATGGCTGCCCTGTGGCTGCTTCTCCTCTACAGAGTCAACCAGGAGAAGATGAAACACCATCGTGAAACCATCATACCGCCATCGGCGCCCATGGGCCCCGCGCCCGGAGTGAAGGGCAGGGTGGCGGCCATGAGCATGCAAGGTAAGCAGATACGCCCTACGCAGACGTTAGCGTTATCGTCAACCCACGAGACAACAAAAACATGATGTGAAAGGTGTTGTGAAAGCTGTGAAAAAGGTGTAAAAAATAAAAAAAACTGTGGGAAAATACTGAAAATAAACTGAAACAATGTTGTGTTGTTCCAAAATAAATCAAAAAAATCTGTGTAATAAACAGAATATAAAAAAGGTGTGAAAGAACTGAAATAAAAACTATTATGTGGGGAAAATACTGAAATTAAGGTGAAACAATGTTGCTAAAATGAAAAATGTAATAATAATTATCCCTACATTGTAAAAACAAAAGACCATTAAATATGTTTTTTTGATCTGGTGGCAAGTGTGTGTGAGGGCATATCGGATACAATCATCCCTTCTCTCTAGTGAACGCTTGGCGGGACTGCATTACTAAGGCCGGTCCCACTCTGACCCCTGTTGTAGCTAGTGCTAAACTGCAACCCGAAATAAAACATGTAAAAGGGCAGTTAACCTGGGAAATAAAGTGTGTTTCCACTTACCCAGTGTACTTTAGCATTCTGGGCCCATTGACCTGTGCATTTCTCTCAGTGTGTGAGTTCTGAGCTGTATGTGACTGGCTGCCTCTTTGTGTTAGAAATGAACAGACAGGGGTCCATGCAGCCGGACCCAGAGCCCCGTATGGAGAAAGACGTGGTGAGTCCTGCTCTGTGCACTGTGCAGGGCTGCAGGAGACAACAGGAAGTCCGAAACAACTAGAAGCACTGACTCTTATACCACGGGAAGGACTGACAACTAGAAGCACTGACTCTTATACCACCGGAAGGACTGACAACTAGAAGCACTGACTCTTATACCACCGGAAGTCCTGACAACTAGAAGCACTGACTTTTATACCACCGGAAGGACTGACAACTGGAAGCACTGACTCTTATACCACCGGAAGGACTGACAACTGGAAGCACTGACACACAACAGGAAGGACTGACAACAAGAGGCACTGACACACAAGAAGGACTGACAACTGGAAGCGCTGACACTTACACAACAGGAAGGACTGACAGCTAGAAGCACTGACACACAACAGGAAGGACTAACAACTAGAAACACTGATACATAAGAAGAAGGACTTACAACTAGAGGCACTGACACACAAGAGGAAGAACTGACAACTAGAAGCACTGACACACAAGAGGAAGGACTGACAACTAGAAGCACTGACACACAACAGGAAGTACAAACGGAAGCACAGACACTGACATACCGACACAGGAATACAGATGGTACGCAGTAACACGGCAGTAACACGGCAGTAACACGGACGATAGGGACCGATGAGGTGAGCAGCAGGTCTGACCCGTTCTTTCTCCCGCAGCAAATCCTCAACAGCGCGCTGGACGATATCGAGTACTTCGTGGCGCGACTTCAGAAGGCCGCCGAAGCCTTTGCTCAGCTCAGCCAGCGCAACAAGAGCAAGAAGAAC